>NW_026265428.1:0-11398 GCF_025860055.1 Xyrauchen texanus | reverse complement strand
AGTGTCACTACATCGACACAACGTCGAGTGAGTGACAGAATGGGAACAGTTAATGTAGCATTTCTGCACCACTGGAAATGAACAGCGACATAGGTCGTTTTCACACCTGGCTCATTTGGAGCAGTTGTTTAAGAACCTGTTGCATCTTCTCCCTTAGGTGGTTTCTTTAGATTACATAAAAACACACACAAACATTTTTTTATATCTAAAGTTATCCACAAATAAAGTTATTTACATTACTCATTTTTTAGTCTTGTTATTTGCGCCACAGAAGAAGCCTGATCTGTAGGACAGGCTGTAATTAATAGACGTAAAAATAATAATAATAATACAAAAATATAGCTGCAAGCAGCAATGCGGATTCCTCCTCAAAATGGCAAATCATTTAAAATTGATCAGTAGAGGGTTGGGGTTAAACCCTCTCAATGGATGAATCCAAAAACCACGTATTTCTGTCTGAATCCTAAACGAAACATTTTCAGTGTACAGAAAAATCCATCAATACAGACCTTATGGATCCTTGAGGCTTTTTTGTTCCCAATGAGAAATGAGGCATGTA
The DNA here is from genome assembly GCF_025860055.1 of Xyrauchen texanus. Taxonomy (NCBI): domain Eukaryota; kingdom Metazoa; phylum Chordata; class Actinopteri; order Cypriniformes; family Catostomidae; genus Xyrauchen; species Xyrauchen texanus. The sequence continues at coordinate 10,839 of NW_026265428.1, read as the reverse complement.
CACCAAGTTTCAGAAGAATTAGTTAAATGGCGTGGAAATGGTATCACTTTGAAAATATTTTTTGGGATGTGGCCTGTAGCGCCACCTATGGGCAAATGTGGGCCATTCTTGGTTTGTGGGTTCCTGTTGGCCTGTAGTATCAATGTACAAAATTAGAAAATATTTGACCAGAAAATGGGAATTTTGGAGTGGCCTGTAGTGCCCCCTAGGGGCGAATGTGGGCCATTCTTGGTTTGTGGGTTCCTGTCGGCCTATAGAATCAATGTACCTAATTAGAAAATGTTTGACCACAAAATGGGAATTTTGGCGTGGCCTTTAGCGCCCCCTAAGGGCGAATGTGGGCCATACTTGGTTTGTGGGTTCCTGTTGGCCTGTAGTATCAATGTACCAAATTAGAACATTTTTGACCAGAAAATGGGAATTTCTGCGTGGCCTGTAGCACCCCCTAAGTTATGGGTTCTTGAGGCTTTTTTGTTCCCCATGAGGAATGAGGCATGTACACCAAATTTCAGAAGATTTGGACAAATGGCGTGGAAATTGTATCACTTTGAATTTTGTTTATTTGGGCGTGGCCTGTAGCGCCACCTATGGGCGAATGTGGGCCATTCTTGGTTTGGGGGTACCCGTTGGCATGGAGTATCAATGTGCCAATTTAGAGAATTTTGACCAGTGACTTTTTGAGCTATTGGGGCTCAAGGAGAATAATAATAATAATAATAATAATAAATATAGCTGCAAGCAGCAATGCAGATTCCTCCTCAAAATGGCAAATCATTTAAAATTGATCAGTAGATGGTTGGAGATAAACCCTCCCAATTAAGGAATTCAAAAAAACATGTCTTTGTCTGAATCCTAAACGAAACATTTTCAATGTACAGGAAAATCCATACCGGACCTTATGGATCCTTGAGGCTTTTTGTTCCCAATGAGAAATGAGGCATGTACACCAAGTTTCAGAACAATTGGACAAATGGGGTGGAAATGGTATCACTTTGAAAAAATATTTTTTGGGAGTGGCCTGTAGGCCACCTATGGGCAAATGTTGGTCATTCTTGGTTTGTGGGTTCCTGTTGGCCTGTAGTATCAATGTACAAAATTAGAAAATATTTGACCAGAAAATGGGAATTTTGGAGTGGCCTGTAAGCCCCCTAGGGGCGAATGTGGGCCATTCTTGGTTTGTGGGTTCCTGTTGGCCTGTAGAATCAATACACCAAATTAGAAAATGTTTGACCAGAAAATGGGAATTTTTGGAATTACCTGTAAGCCCCCTAATGGCGAATGTTGGCCATTCTTGGTTTGTGGGTTCCTGTTGGCATGTAGTATCAATGTACCAAATTAGAACATTTTTGACCAGAAAATGGGAATTTTGGCATGGCCTGTAAGCCCCCTAGGGGTGAATGTTGTCCATTCTTGGTTTGTGGGTTCCTGTCTGCCTGTAGTATCAATGTACCAAATTAAAAAAAATTTGACCAGAAAGCGGGAATTTTGGCGTGGCCTTTAAGCCCCCTAGTGGCGAATGTCGGCCATTCTTGGTTTGTGGGTTCCTGTTGGCCTGTAGTACCATTGTACCAAATTAGAACATTTTAGACCAGAAAATGGGAATTTCGACATGGCCTGTAAGCCCCTAGGGGCGAATGTCGAGCCATTCTTTCGTGCAGTACTTCAGAGTGATGTCATCTTGAAGCATGTTAGGTTTGAAAAACCATCAGTCAAAATTACATTTGATTTATTGACAGGTATATATTGTTAAAATTTGGACATTTACATAAACACGCCCCTTTCAGACATTTTGTATCACATTCATTTTTCCTAAGTAATGTTTTCAAGGATGTCCATTCTACAAATGTGTACCAAATTTCAAGTCAATTGGAGCTACGGTTCAGGAGAAGAAGAGTATTTTTAGGTTTTCAGCAAATTTTCAGCGTCTGAGGAAAATCCATCATGGTGAAAGTTATGGGTCCTTAAGGCTTTTTTGTTCCCCATGAGGAATGAGGCATGTACACCAAGTTTCAGAAGATTTAGACAAATGGCGTGGAAATTGTATCACTTTGAATGAAAAATCACTTTGAAAATCTCTACTTTCACTTTCACTTCTCTCTTAAGATTTTTTCTGTTTTTTTTGTGTGATTTACATAAGCATATCACAAGCAATTTTATTTGAAAGACTATCTAGGCACATAATAACACTGTATAGCTGTGACTGTTTATAACTATTTCAAAATGTAGCCTACAAGCTCACACTTTAAATGGTCAGTGCTTTGATTTTTAAATCATTAAAATAGCAACAGATCCAGTGAAAAAAATGGAGTGATTGTGTTTACATGCCATTCAAAAACGTGGCATTTTACAAGGTAAGAGAAATAAAAAAACTTAAAATAATACCATTTGTACTTCTCAATTACTTGGGAATGTCTATGTTCAGGGCGAAGGCTAAATTGTTACTGTCTCTTTAAGAGGCTTTTATCGCATGATCACGATACTTAAGGCACAGTTCAGTTTAATCTTTTGAGAACTGAGAAGTATCATTATTTTCGTTTTGTGCCATGCTTGTTGCATTTGTATTCATTGTGAGATGATAAAATACAGACTGCGTGAATGGTTGATTTTGTTCACTTGAATTTTGTGGCGTGTTTCAGAAAAATAATCGCTGAAGACAGAGACTGAGCACCCTGTTTATTTATTTTACAAAAGCACAAGGTTTTGTTGTTATTGTAAGTGTACACAAATAAAAGTACACATTTCATAGTTAAGTAATGATGTCTTGCATGTTTCTGTATGGGCAAAAATGGCGCTAGTATTTTGTTTAAGTTGTTTCCGCTGTTTCGAGAGAAAAATATAGCAGGGCGTCATCTGGAATAATGCCAGAATAAAATATAATTATTCCAGATTTCTTTCTCAACTGTTTGTTCACTTGAGACATAACAGACTCCTCAATATATCATGTATTTTGACACTCTGTTGTATGAAATTGTCCGTTCAGGCGCTAAGCAGCAGCGAAAGACATCGAGTCGCGTGAGTTAGGCCGACGCGGCTACGCTGTGTCACACAAACAGCTTCGCAAACATGTATTTGAGTTGTTTTGACATTTGTTGAGTTGAATAGTGTAAAATCGGCTTGAATGTTCAAACAGGCAAACATTGTATACAACCGACAAACCTTCATGATGATCGCGAGCAAAAATGATCTCGCCTCGCGGTTTGCGTGTTGTCAGAGACAATTAAACAACATCATTCTCGGAAGTTTTGATACGTTAGGATTGATCAGCCCATCCCTACTTTCTTTAGACATATGTTTCATGTTTGTGTAAGTTTTTGTGGCGTGTTTCAGAAAGATATTAAGCTTAGACAAAGAGCACCGGTTTATTTTCTTTATTTTACAACAAATAAAAGTACAACTTTCATAGTTTGTGACGATGTATTAAATGTATCTGTATGTGCAAAAATAACGCAGTATTTTGTTTAAGCTGTTAGCAGCTGTTTGAGAGAAAAATCTTAACAGGACACCACAGCGGCATCCGTGTTGTTCACAATAATTCATAATTAAATATATTGATACCCAATTTCTTTATCAACTGTTTGTTCACTTGATACATAACAGACACCCCAATATATCATGTATTTTGGTGTATGAAATTGTCCGTTCAAGCGCATGAAGCTGTGGCGAACTCTCATCGGCGTCGCGGCGTTAGTCGTGACAGCGACTTCGCTTCGCTGTGTCACACAAACTGCTTTCGAAAACATTTATTTGAGTTGTTTTGCCTTTGTTGAGTTGAATAGTGTAAAATCGGCTTGAATGTTCAAGCAGGCAACCATTGTACACAACCAACAAACCTTCGTGAAGATCGCGAGCAAAAATGATCTGCGCCTCGAGGATTAGCGTGTTGTCAGAGACAATTAAACAACATCATACTTCGGAAGTTTTGATACGTTAGCGCTGTCTCGATAGAGAAAATCTAACAGGACATCACAGCGGCATCACTAGACCCCTTCAATAATTCATAATTCAATATATTGATACCCGATTTCTTTATCAACTGTTTGTTCACTTGAGATATAGCAGACACCCCAATATATCATGTATTTTGGTGTATGAAATTGTCCGTTGAAGCATAAGAAGGAAGCGAACTCTCATCGGCGTCGCGAGCGTTAGGCCGCGACGCGGCTCGCTTCGCTGTGTCACACAAACTGCTTCGAAAACATTTATTTGAGTTGTTTTGCCTTTGTTGAGTTGAATAGTGTAAAATCGGCTGAATGTTCAAACTGGAAAGCATTAAGACACACAATTGATTTGACATACCTCCATGCAGGCATAAAATGTCTTCTGTAGTCTAAGTCTGGAGCTCCACCCACTAGGAGACCGAAATGCTTCATTAGAGATTGCTACAGAAGAGCTGCATGTGGTAGACAGAGTTACTCCAGTAGAGGGAGCCTCTTTGCTCAGCCAATGTAAGTGAATGGGATTTTACATGTGGACCATATTTGTCCAGTAGAGGAGCACTTTTGCTCAGCCATTGTAAATCAATGGGATTTTAAAAATTTTTGATCATCTTTTGTGTGTACATTTACATAAACACGTCCATTTCAGCCATTTTGTATTGTATTCATTTTTGCTAAGTAGCGTTTGGAAAGACATACATACTACACCGTGTGCCAAATTCCAAGTCAATTGGAGCTGAGGTTCAGGAGAAGAAGAGTTTTGTAGGTTTTCCAAAATTTTCACTGTACAGGAAAATCCATAATGGCAGAAGTATGGGTCCTTGAGGCTTTTTGTTCCCCATGAGAAATGAGGCATGTTTACAAAGTTTCAGAAGATTTGGACAAATGGGGTGGAAATTATATCACTTTGAATTTTTTGTTTTTGGGCGTGGCCTGTAAGCGCCACCTATGGGCGAATGTTGACCATTCTTGGTTTGGGGGTACCCGTTGGCATGGAGTATCAATGTGCCAATTTAGAAAATTTTGACCAGTGACTTTTTGAGCTATTGGGGCTCAAGGAGAAGAATAATAATAATAATAATAATAATAATAATAATAATAAAATCGACAAATACAATAGATTCCTCATACGGAGAATCTAAATATAACTGCAAGCAGCAATGCTGATTCCTCCTCAAAATGGCAAATCATTTAAAATTGATCAGTAGATGGTTGGGGATAAACCCTCCCAATTAATGAATTCAAAAAACATGTATTTCTGTCTGAATCCTAAGCGAAACATTTTCAATGTACAGGAAAATCCATACACGGACCTTATGGATCCTTGAGGCTTTTTGTTCCCAATGAGAAATGAGGCATGTACACCAAGTTTCAGAAGAATTGGACAAATGGCGTGGAAATGGTATCACTTTGAAAATATTTTTTTGGGACGTGGCCTGTAAGCACCACCTATGGTCGAATGTGGGCCATTCTTGGTTTGTGGGTTCCTGTTGGCCTGTAGTATCAATGTACAAAATTAGAAAATATTTGACCAGAAAATGGGAATTTTGGAGTGGCCTGTAATGCCCCCTAGAGGCGAATGTTGAGCCATTCTTGGTTTGTGGGTTCCTGTTGGCCTGTAGTATCAATGTACCAAATTAGAAAATGTTTGACCAGAAAATGGGAATTTTAGGCGTGGCCTTTAAGCCCCCTAATTGGCGAATGTAGGCCATTCTTGGTTTGTGGGTTCCTGTTGGCCTGTAGTACCATTGTACCAAATTAGAACATTTTAGACCAGAAAATGGGAATTTCGGCATGGCCTGTAAGCCCCCTAAGGGCGAATGTTAGCCATTCTTTGTGCAGTACTTCAGAGTGATGTCATCTTGAAGCATGTTAGGTTTGAAAAACCATCAGTCAAAATTACATTTGATTTATTGACTGCGTATATATTGTTAAAATTTGGACATTTACATAAACACGCCCCTTTCAGCCATTTTGTATAGTATTCATTTTTTCCTAAGTAGCGTTTTCAAGGACTGTCCATTCTACACATGTGTACCAAATTTCAAGTCAATTGGACTACGGTTCAGGAGAAGAAGAGTTTTGTAGGTTTTAGCAAATTTTCAGCGTCGCGGAAAAATCCATCATGGCGGAAGTTATGGGTTCTTGAGGCTTTTTTGTTCCCCATGAGGAATGAGGCATGTACACCAAGTTTCAGAAGATTTGGACAAATGGCGTGGAAATGGTATCACTTTGAATTTTGTTTTTTTGGGCGTGGCCTGTAGCGCCACCTATGGGCGAATGTTGGCCATTCTTGGTTTAGGGGTACCCGTTGGCATGGAGTATCAATGTGCCAATTTAGAAAACTTTTGACCAGTGACTTTTTGAGCTATTGGGGCTCAAGGAAGAATAATAATAATAAATATAGCTGCAAGCAGCAATGCGGATTCCTCCTCAAAATGGCAAATCATTTAAAATTGATCAGTAGATGGTTGGGGATAAACCCTCCCAATTAAGGAATTCAAAAAACATGTCTTAGTCTGATTCCTAAACAAAACATTTTCAATGTACAGGAAAATCCATACGGACCTTATGGATCCTTGAGGCTTTTTGTTCCCAATGAGAAATGCGGCATGTACACCAAGTTTCAGAAGAATTGGACAAATGGGGTGGATATTATATCATTTTGAAAAAAAAAATTTGGAGCGTGGCCTGTAAGCGCCACCTATGGGCAAATGTTGGTCATTCTTGGTTTGTGGGTTCCTGTTGGCCTGTAGTATAAATGTACAAAATTAGAAAATATTTGACCAGAAAATGGGAATTTTGGAGTGGCCTGTAAGCCCCCTAGAGGCAGAATGTGGGCCTTTCTTGGTTTGTGGGTTCCTGTAGGCCTGTAGAATCAATACACCAAATTAGAAAATGTTTGACCAGAAAATGGGATTTTTGGAATTACCTGTAAGCCCCTAATGGCGAATGTTGGCCATTAAGTGGTTTGTGGGTTCCTGTTGGCATGTAGTATCAGTGTACCAAATTAGAACATTTTTGACCAGAAAATGGGAATTTTGGCATGGCCTGTAAGCGCCCCTAGGGGTGAATGTTGTCCATTCTTGGTTTGTGGGTTCCTGTCTGCCTGTAGTATCAATGTACCAAATTAAAAAAATTTGACCAGAAAGCGGGAATTTTAGGCGTGGCCTTTAAGCCCCCTAGTGGCGAATGTCGGCCATTCTTGGTTTGTGGGTTCCTGTTGGCCTGTAGTACCATTGTACCAAATTAGAACATTTTAGACCAGAAAATGGGAATTTCGACATGGCCTGTAAGCCCCCTAGAGGCAGAATGTAAACCATTCTTTGCGCAGTACTTCAGAGTGATGTCATCTTGAAGCATGTTAGGTTTGAAAAACCATCAGTCAAAATTACATTTGATTTATTGACAGGTATATATTGTTAAAATTTGGACATTTACATAAACACGCCCCTTTCAGACATTTTGTATCACATTCATTTTTCCTAAGTAATGTTTTCAAGGATGTCCATTCTACAAATGTGTACCAAATTTCAAGTCAATTGGAGCTCACGGTTCAGGAGAAGAAAGAGTATTTTTAGGTTTTAGCAAATTTTCAGCGTCTGGGAAAATCCATCATGGTGAAAGTTATGGGTCCTTAAGGCTTTTTGTTCCCCATGAGGAATGAGGCATGTACACCAAGTTTCAGAAGATTTAGACAAATGGCGTGGAAATTGTATCACTTTGAATGAAAAATCACTTTGAAAATCTCTACTTTCACTTTCACTTCTCTCTTAAGATTTTTTTCTGTTTTTTTGTGTGATTTACATAAGCATATCACAAGCAATTTTATTTGAAAGACTATCTAGGCACATAATAACACTGTATAGCTGTGACTGTTTATAACTATTTCAAAATGTAGCCTACAAGCTCACACTTTAAATGGTCAGTGCTTTGATTTTTAAATCATTAAAATAGCAACAGATCCAGTGAAAAAAATGGAGTGATTGTGTTTACATGCCATTCAAAAACGTGGCATTTTACAAGGTAAAGAGAAATAAAAAAACTTAAAATAATACCATTTGTACTTCTCAATTACTTGGGAATGTCTATGTTCAGGGCCGAAGGCTAAATTGTTACTGTCTCTTTAAGAGGCTTTTATCGCATGATACGATACTTAAGGCACAGTTCAGTTTAATCTTTTGAGAACTGAGAAGTATCATTATTTTCGTTTTGTGCCATGCTTGTTGCATTTGTATTCATTGTGAGATGATAAAATACAGACTACGTGAATGGTTGATTTTGTTCACTTGAATTTTGTGGCGTGTTTCAGAAAAATAATCGTGAAGACAGAGACTGAGCACCCTGTTTATTTATTTTACAAAAGCACAAGGTTTTGTTGTTATTGTAAGTGTACACAAATAAAAGTACACATTTCATAGTTAAGTAATGATGTCTTGCATGTTTCTGTATGGGCAAAAATGGCGCAGTATTTTGTTTAAGTTGTTTCAGCTGTTTCGAGAGAAAAATATAGCAGGGCGTCATCTGGAATAATGCCAGAATAAAATATAATTATTCAGATTTCTTTCTCAACTGTTTGTTCACTTGAGACATAACAGACTCCTCAATATATCATGTATTTTGACACTCTGTTGTATGAAATTGTCCGTTCAGGCGCTAAGCAGCAGCGAAAGACATCGAGTCGCGTGAGTTAGGCAGCGACAGCGGCTCAGCTGTGTCACACAAACAGCTTCGCAAACATGTATTTGAGTTGTTTTGACATTTGTTGAGTTGAATAGTGTAAAATCGGCTTGAATGTTCAAACAGGCAAACATTGTATACAACCGACAAACCTTCATGATGATCGCGAGCAAAAATGATCTACGCCTCAGCGGTTTTGCGTGTTGTCAGAGACAATTAAACAACATCATTCTCGGAAGTTTTGATACGTTAGGATTGATCAGCCCATCCTACTTTCTTTAGACATATGTTTCATGTTTGTGTAAGTTTTTGTGGCGTGTTTCAGAAAGATATTAAGCTTAGACAAAGAGCACACGGTTTATTTTCTTTATTTTACAACAAATAAAAGTACAACTTTCATAGTTTGTGGCGATGTATTAAATGTATCTGTATGTGCAAAAATAGCGCAGTATTTTGTTTAAGCTGTTAGCAGCTGTTTGAGAGAAAAATCTTAACAGGACACCACAGCGGCATCCGTGTTGTTCACAATAATTCATAATTAAATATATTGATACCCAATTTCTTTATCAACTGTTTGTTCACTTGATACATAACAGACACCCCAATATATCATGTATTTTGGTGTATGAAATTGTCCGTTCAAGCGCATGAAGCTGTGGCGAACTCTCATCGGCGTCTGGCGTTAGTCGCGGCGGCTTCGCTTCGCTGTGTCACACAAACTGCTTTCGAAAACATTTATTTGAGTTGTTTTGCCTTTGTTGAGTTGAATAGTGTAAAATCGGCTTGAATGTTCAAGCAGGCAACCATTGTACACAACCAACAAACCTTCAGTGAAGATCGCGAGCAAAAATGATCTGCGCCTCGAGGATTAGCGTGTTGTCAGAGACAATTAAACAACATCATACTCGGAAGTTTTGATACGTTAGCAGCTGTCTCGATAGAGAAAAATCTAACAGGACATCACAGCGGCATCACTAGACCCCTTCAATAATTCATAATTCAATATATTGATACCGATTTCTTTATCAACTGTTTGTTCACTTGAGATATAGCAGACACCCCAATATATCATGTATTTTGGTGTATGAAATTGTCCGTTGAAGCATAAGAAGGAAGCGAACTCTCATCGGCGTCGCGAGCGTTAGGCCTGAGCGGCTTCGCTTCGCTGTGTCACACAAACTGCTTTCGAAAACATTTATTTGAGTTGTTTTGCCTTTGTTGAGTTGAATAGTGTAAAATCAGCAGAATGTTCAAACTGGAAAGCATTAAGACACACAATTGATTTGACATACCTCCGTGCAGGCATAAAATGTCTTCTGTAGTCTAAGTCTGGAGCTCCACCCACTAGGAGACCGAAATGCTTCATTAGAGATTGCTACAGAAGAGCTGCATGTGGTAGACAGAGTTACTCCAGTAGAGGGAGCCTCTTTGCTCAGCCAATGTAAGTGAATGGGATTTTACATGTGGACCATATTTGTCCAGTAGAGGGAGCACTTTTGCTCAGCCATTGTAAATCAATGGGATTTTAAAAATTTTGATCATCTTTTGTGTGTACATTTACATAAACACGTCCATTTCAGCCATTTTGTATTGTATTCATTTTTTGCTAAGTAGCGTTTGGAAAGACATACATACTACACCGTGTGCCAAATTCCAAGTCAATTGGAGCTGAGGTTCAGGAGAAGAAAGAGTTTTGTAGGTTTTCCAAAATTTTCACTGTACAGGAAAATCCATAATGGCAGAAGTATGGGTCCTTGAGGCTTTTTGTTCCCCATGAGAAATGAGGCATGTTTACAAAGTTTCAGAAGATTTGGACAAATGGGGTGGAAATTATATCACTTTGAATTTTTGTTTTTTGGGCGTGGCCTGTAAGCGCCACCTATGGGCGAATGTTGACCATTCTTGGTTTAGGGGTACCCGTTGGCATGGAGTATCAATGTGCCAATTTAGAAAATTTTTGACCAGTGACTTTTTGAGCTATTGGGGCTCAAGGAGAAGAATAATAATAATAATAATAATAATAATAATAATAATAATAATATATAGCTGCAAGCAGCAATGCAGATTCCTCCTCAAAATGGCAAATCATTTAAAATTGATCAGTAGATGGTTGGGGATAAACCCTCCCAATTAATGAATTCAAAAAACATGTCTTTGTCTGAATCCTAAACGAAACATTTTCAATGTACAGGAAAATCCATACCGGACCTTATGGATCCTTGAG
>NW_026265427.1:0-11421 GCF_025860055.1 Xyrauchen texanus | reverse complement strand
CAGAGATAATAGGAATAGACTAAAAGTCACAAAATTCCAATTTTGATTTCAAGAGGTCTTTAAGAAAGCTATCTGAATAACAGAGGCAAATGTACAGTGACAAGTCATAAAGGTAGCTTACTCACTGTGTCAAGCTAGCTAATCCAAGCACATATACACATCTAAAAAGACATCACACACACATACCCAGCTCCCCAACAATGCCTCCAAGGTTCCCGAGCTTGCCGTAGCGGCTACCAATGGAACGCGTGTCAAAGTAGACATTCCCTGGAACAACACATCATATTGGATGTTATGTTTCATCTTAATCTTCTATTAACTATTAGAAAAAACACATGGAAGACTAAACTTTAAAAGGTGCCATATGTAAGATAAAATGGGTATAGCAGTCCAAATTTAAAATATTGGATTGTTGTCTGCTCCACCCCGGACTCCAAGCTCATGTGGATCGCCAGAATGTTGACACGCAAATTAACCAACTCAGCACCTTTTTAAAGGATTTCTGGGCTTTAAGCTTTCTCCAACTTCCAAAGGCATCTCCAATATTTAGATTCCTCCGTAAGGAGGGAATCTATTGTATTTGACAGTATTATTATTATTATTATTAGATTCCTCCGTAAGGAGGGAATCTATTGTATTTGACAGCATTATTATTATTAGATTCCTCCGTAAGGAGGGAATCTATTGTATTTGTCAGTTTTATTATTATTATTATTATTAGATTCCTCCGTAAGGAGGGAATCTATTGTATTTGTCAGTTTTATTATTATTATTATTATTATTATTAGATTCCTCAAAAGGAGGGAATCTATTGTATTTGTCAGTTTTATTACTAGATTCCTCCGTAAGGAGGGAATCTATTGTATTTGTCGGTTTTATTATTAGATTCCTCCGTAAGGAGGGAATCTATTGTATTTGTCGGTTTTATTAGATTCCTCCGTAGGAGGGAATCTATTGTAATTGATGGTTTTATTATTATTATTATTATTATTAGATTCCTCCGTGAGGAGGAATCTATTGTAATTGATGGTTTTATTATTATTAGATTCCTCCGTAAGGAGGGAATCTATTGTATTTGATCGGTTTTATTATTATTATTAGATTCCTCCGTAAGGAGGGAATCTATTGTATTTGTCGGTTTTATTATTATTATTATTATTATTATTATTATTATTATTATTATTAGATTCCTCCGTAAGGAGGGAATCTATTGTATTTGATGGTTTTATTATTAGATTCCTCCGTAAGGAGGGAATCTATTGTATTTGTCGGTTTTATTATTATTATTAGATTCCTCCGTAGGAGGGAATCTATTGTAATTGATGGTTTTATTATTATTATTATTATTATTATTATTATTATTATTATTATTATTATTATTATTCTTCTTCTCCTTGAGCCCCAATAGCTCAAAAAGTCACTGGTCAAAATTTTCTAAATTGGCACATTGATACTCCATGCCAACGGGTACCCCTAAACCAAGAATGGCCCACATTCGCCCATAGGTGGCGCTACAGGCCACGCCCAAAAAACAAAATTCAAAGTGATACAATTTCCACGCCATTTGTCCAAATCTTCTGAAATTTGGTGTACATGCCTCATTCCTCATGGGGAACAAAAAGCCTCAAGAACCCATAACTTCCGCCATGATGGATTTTCCCGTGACGCTGAAAATTTGCTAAAACCTACAAAACTCTTCTTCTCCTGAACCGTGAGCTCCAATTGACTTGAAATTTGGTACACATGTGTAGAATGGACATCCTTGAAAACGCTACTTAGGAAAAATGAATACGATACAAAATGGCTGAAAGGGGCGTGTTTATGTAAATGTCCAAATTTTAACAATATATACGTGTCAATAAATCAAATGTAATTTTGACTGATGGTTTTTCAAACCTAACATGCTTAAAGATGACATCACTCTGAAGTACTGTGCAAAGAATGGCCATGCCAAAATTCCCATTTTCTGGTCAAAAATGTTCTAATTTGGTAAATTAATAGTACAGGCCAACAGGAATCCACAAACCAAGAATGACCGACATACGCCACTAGGGGCACTACAGGACAAGCCAAAATTCCCATTTTCTGGTCAAAAATGTTCTAATTCGGTACAAGAATAGTACAGGCCAACAGGAATCCACAAACCAAGAATGACCGACATTCAGCCACTAGGGGGCACTACAGGACAAGCCAAAATTCCCATTTTCTGGTCAAAAATTTTCTAATTTGGTACTTTGATACTACAGGCCAACAGGAACCCACATACCAAGTGTGGCCCACATTCGCCCTTAGGGGGCTTACAGGCTACTCCAAAATTTCGCTTTCTGGTCAAAAACGCTCTAATTTGGTACATTGATACTGCAGGTCAACAGGAACCCTCAAACCAAGAATGGCTAACATTCGCCTCTAGGGGGCACTACAGGCCATGCCGAAATTCCCATTTTCTGGTCAAAAATGTTCTAATTTGGTACATTAATAGTACAGGCCAAAAGGAATCCACAAACCAAGAATGACCGACATTCACCACTAGGTGGCGCTTAGAGGCCAGTCGAAATTCCCATTTTCTGGTCAAAAAGTTATAATTTGGTACATTGATACTACAGGCCAACAGGAACCCACAAACCAAGTATGGCCCACATTCGCCATTAGGGGCTTACAGGCCACTCCCAAAATTTCGCTTTCTGGTCAAAAATTTTCTAATATGGTACATTGATACTACTGGCCAACAGGAACCCACAAACAAAGAATGGCTAACATTCGCCCTTAGGGGGCACTAGAGGCCACTGCTAAATTCCCATTTTATGGTCAAAAATGTTCTAATTTGGTACATTGATACTACAGGTCAACAGGAACCCTCAAACCAAGAATGGCTAACATTCACCCCTAGGGGGCTTACAGGTAATTCCTAAAAGTCCCATTTTCTGGTCAAATATTTTCTAATTATGTACATTGATACTACAGGCCAACAGGAACCCACAAACCAAGAATGACCCACATTTGCCCATAGGAGGCGCTTACAGGCCACGCCCCAAAAAATATTTTCAAAGTGATACCATTTCCACGCCATTTAACCAATTCTTTTGAATCTTGGTGTACATGCCTCATTTCTCATTGGGAACAAAAACGCTTCAAGGATCCATAAGGTATGATGGATTTTCCTGTAGACTGAAAATGTTTCGCTTAGGATTCAGACAGAAATACATGTTTTTTGGATTCATCCATTGAGAGGGTTTAACCCCAACCCTCTACTGATCAATTTGAAATGATTTGCCATTTTGAGGAGGAATCTGCATTGCTGCTTGCAGCTATATTTATTATTATTATTATTATTATTATTATTATTATTATTCTTCTCCTTGAGCCCCAATAGCTCAAAAAGTCACTGGTCAAAATTTTCTAAATTGGCACATTGATACTCCATGCCAACGGGTACCCCCAAACCAAGAATGGTCAACATTCGCCCATAGGTGGCGCTTACAGGCCACGCCCAAAAACAAAAAATTCAAAGTGATATAATTTCCACCCCATTTGTCCAAATCTTCTGAAACTTTGTAAACATGCCTCATTTCTCATGGGGAACAAAAAGCCTCAAGGACCCATACTTCTGCCATTATGGATTTTCCTGTACAGTGAAAATTTTGGAAAACCTACAAAACTCTTCTTCTCCTGAACCTCAGCTCCAATTGACTTGGAATTTGGCACACGTGTGTAGTATGTATGTCTTTCCAAACGCTACTTAGCAAAAAATGAATACAATACAAAATGGCTGAAATGGACGTGTTTATGTAAATGTACACACAAAAGATGATCAAAAATGTTTAAAATCCCATTGATTTACAATGGCTGAGCAAAAGTGCTCCCTCTACTGGACAAATATGGTCCACATGTAAAATCCCATTCACTTACATTGGCTGAGCAAAGAGGCTCCCTCTACTGGAGTAACTCTGTCTACCACATGCAGCTCTTCTGTAGCAATCTCTAATGAAGCATTTCGGTCTCCTAGTGGGTGGAGCTCCAGACTTAGACTACAGAAGACATTTTATGCCTGCATGGAGGTATGTCAAATCAATTGTGTGTCTTAATGCTTTCCAGTTTGAACATTCAAGCCGATTTTACACTATTCAACTCAACAAAGGCAAAACAACTCAAATAAATGTTTTCGAAAGCAGTTTGTGTGACACAGCGAAGCGAGCCGCCGCGGCCTAACGCTCGCGACGCCGATGAGAGTTCGCTTCCTTCTTATGCTTCAACGGACAATTTCATACACCAAAATACATGATATATTGGGGTGTCTGCTATATCTCAAGTGAACAAACAGTTGATAAAGAAATCGGGTATCAATATATTGAATTATGAATTATTGAAGGGGTCTAGTGATGCCGCTGTGATGTCCTGTTAGATTTTTCTCTATCGAGACAGCTGCTAACGTATCAAAACTTCCGAGTATGATGTTGTTTAATTGTCTCTGACAACACGCAATCCTCGAGGCGCAGATCATTTTTGCTCGCGATCTTCACGAAGGTTTGTTGGTTGTGTACAATGGTTGCCTGCTTGAACATTCAGCCGATTTTACACTATTCAACTCAACAAAGGCAAAACAACTCAAATAAATGTTTTCGAAAGCAGTTTGTGTGACACAGCGAAGCGAAGTCGCTGTCACGACTAACGCCGCGACGCCGATGAGAGTTCGCCACAGCTTCATGCGCTTGAACGGACAATTTCATACACCAAAATACATGATATATTGGGGTGTCTGTTATGTATCAAGTGAACAAACAGTTGATAAAGAAATTGGGTATCAATATATTTAATTATGAATTATTGTGAACAACACGGATGCCGCTGTGGTGTCCTGTTAAGATTTTTCTCTCAAACAGCGCTAACAGCTTAAACAAAATACTGCGTTATTTTTGCACATACAGATACATTTAATACATCGTCACAAACTATGAAAGTTGTACTTTTATTTGTTGTAAAATAAAGAAAATAAACCGTGTGCTCTTTGTCTAAGCTTAATATCTTTCTGAAACACGCCACAAAAACTTACACAAACATGAAACATATGTCTAAAGAAAGTAGGGATGGGCTGATCAATCCTAACGTATCAAAACTTCCGAGAATGATGTTGTTTAATTGTCTCTGACAACACGCGAAACCGCGAGGCGTAGATCATTTTTGCTCGCGATCATCATGAAGGTTTGTCGGTTGTATACAATGTTTGCCTGTTTGAACATTCAAGCCATTTTACACTATTCAACTCAACAAATGTCAAAACAACTCAAATACATGTTTATGAAGCTGTTTGTGTGACACAGCGAAGTCGCTGCCGCCTAACTCACGCGACTCGATGTCTTTCGCTGCTGCTTAGCGCCTGAACGGACAATTTCATACAACAGAGTGTCAAAATACATGATATATTGAGGAGTCTGTTATGTCTCAAGTGAACAAACAGTTGAGAAAGAAATCTGAATAATTATATTTTATTCTGGCATTATTCCAGATGACGCCCTGCTATATTTTTCTCTCTAAACAGCTGAAACAACTTAAACAAAATACTAGCGCCATTTTTGCCCATACAGAAACATGCAAGACATCATTACTTAACTATGAAATGTTTACTTTTATTTGTGTACACTTACAATAACAACAAAACCTTGTGCTTTTGTAAAATAAATAAACAGGGTGCTCAGTCTCTGTCTTCAGCGATTATTTTTCTGAAACACGCCACAAAATTCAAGTGAACAAAATCAACCATTCACGTAGTCTGTATTTTATCATCTCACAATGAATAC
Organism: Xyrauchen texanus; assembly: GCF_025860055.1. Taxonomy (NCBI): domain Eukaryota; kingdom Metazoa; phylum Chordata; class Actinopteri; order Cypriniformes; family Catostomidae; genus Xyrauchen; species Xyrauchen texanus. The sequence goes on along the minus strand of NW_026265427.1, from coordinate 5,629 downwards.
AAATGCAACAAGCATGGCACAAAACGAAAATAATGATACTTCTCAGTTCTCAAAAGATTAAACTGAACTGTGCCTTAAGTATCGTGATCATGCGATAAAAGCCTCTTAAAGAGACAGTAACAATTTAGCCTTCGCCCTGAACATAGACATTCCCAAGTAATTGAGAAGTACAAATGGTATTATTTTAAGTTTTTTTATTTCTCTTTACCTTGTAAAATGCCACGTTTTTGAATGGCATGTAAACACAATCACTCCATTTTTTTCACTGGATCTGTTGCTATTTTAATGATTTAAAAATCAAAGCACTGACCATTTAAAGTGTGAGCTTGTAGGCTACATTTTGAAATAGTTATAAACAGTCACAGCTATACAGTGTTATTATGTGCCTAGATAGTCTTTCAAATAAAATTGCTTGTGATATGCTTATGTAAATCACACAAAAAAAACAGAAAAAAATCTTAAGAGAGAAGTGAAAGTGAAAGTAGAGATTTTCAAAGTGATTTTTCATTCAAAGTGATACAATTTCCACGCCATTTGTCTAAATCTTCTGAAACTTGGTGTACATGCCTCATTCCTCATGGGGAACAAAAAGCCTTAAGGACCCATAACTTTCACCATGATGGATTTTCCGCGACGCTGAAAATTTGCGTAAAACCTAAAAATACTCTTCTTCTCCTGAACCGTGAGCTCCAATTGACTTGAAATTTGGTACACATTTGTAGAATGGACATCCTTGAAAACATTACTTAGGAAAAATGAATGTGATACAAAATGTCTGAAAGGGGCGTGTTTATGTAAATGTCCAAATTTTAACAATATATACCTGTCAATAAATCAAATGTAATTTTGACTGATGGTTTTTCAAACCTAACATGCTTCAAGATGACATCACTCTGAAGTACTGCATGAAAGAATGGTCGACATTCTGCCCTTAGGGGGCTTACAGGCCATGTCGAAATTCCCATTTTCTGGTCTAAAATGTTCTAATTTGGTACAATGGTACTACAGGCCAACAGGAACCCACAAACCAAGAATGGCCGACATTCGCCACTAGGGGGCTTAAAGGCCACGCCTAAAATTCCCGCTTTCTGGTCAAATTTTTTTTAATTTGGTACATTGATACTACAGGCAGACAGGAACCCACAAACCAAGAATGGACAACATTCACCCCTAGGGGCGCTTACAGGCCATGCCAAAATTCCCATTTTCTGGTCAAAAATGTTCTAATTTGGTACACTGATACTACATGCCAACAGGAACCCACAAACCACTTAATGGCCAACATTCGCCATTAGGGGCGCTACAGGTAATTCCAAAAATCCCATTTTCTGGTCAAACATTTTCTAATTTGGTGTATTGATTCTACAGGCCGACAGGAACCCACAAACCAAGAAAGGCCCACATTCGCCTCTAGGGGGCTTACAGGCCACTCCAAAATTCCCATTTTCTGGTCAAATATTTTCTAATTTTGTACATTTATACTACAGGCCAACAGGAACCCACAAACCAAGAATGACCAACATTTGCCCATAGGTGGCGCTTACAGGCCACGCTCCAAATTTTTTTTTTCAAAATGATATAATATCCACCCCATTTGTCCAATTCTTCTGAAACTTGGTGTACATGCCGCATTTCTCATTGGGAACAAAAAGCCTCAAGGATCCATAAGGTCCGGTATGGATTTTCCTGTACATTGAAAATGTTTTGTTTAGGAATCAGACTAAGACATGTTTTTTGAATTCCTTAATTGGGAGGGTTTATCCCCAACCATCTACTGATCAATTTTAAATGATTTGCCATTTTGAGGAGGAATCAGCATTGCTGCTTGCAGCTATATTTATTATTATTATTATTATTATTCTTCTCCTTGAGCCCAAATAGCTCAAAAAGTCACTGGTCAAAAGTTTTCTAAATTGGCACATTGATAGTCCATGCCAACGGTACCCCCAAACCAAGAATGGTCAACATTCGCCCATAGGTGGCGTTACAGGCCACGCCCAAAAAAAATATTTTCAAAGTGATACCATTTCCACGCCCATTTGTCCAAATCTCCTGAAACTTGGTGTACATGCCTCATTTCTCATGGGGAACAAAAAGCCTCAAGAACCCATAACTTCCGCCATGATGGATTTTTCCGCGACGCTGAAAATTTGCGTAAAACCTACAAAACTCTTTCTTCTCCTGAACCGTGAGCTCCAATTGACTTGAAATTTGGTACACATGTGTAGAATTGAAGTCTTTGAAAACGCTATTTAGGAAAAATGAATACTGATACAAAATGGCTGAAAGGGGCGTGTTTATGTAAATGTCCAAATTTTAACAATATATACGTGTCAATAAATCAAATGTAATTTTGACTGATGGTTTTTCAAACCTAACATGCTTCAAGATGACATCACTCTGAAGTACTGCACAAAGAATGGCTAACATTCGCCTCTAGGGGGCTTACAGGCCATGCCGAAATTCCCATTTTCTGGTCTAAAATGTTCTAATTTGGTACAATGGTACTACAGGCCAACAGGAACCCACAAACCAAGAATGGCCGACATTCGCCACTAGGGGGCTTAAAGGCCACGCCTAAAATTCCCGCTTTCTGGTCAAAAATGTTCTAATTTGGTACATTGATACTACAGGCCAACAGGAACCCACAAACCAAGAATGGCCAACATTCACCCCTAGGGGGCTTACAGGCCATGCCGAAATTCCCATTTTCTGGTCTAAAATGTTCTAATTTGGTACAATGGTACTACAGGCCAACAGGAACCCACAAACCAAGAATGGCCAACATTCGCCATTAGGGGGCTTACAGGTAATTCCTCAAAAGTCCCATTTTCTGGTCAAACATTTTCTAATTTGGTACATTGATTCTACAGGCCAAAAGGAACCCACTAAACCAAGAATGGCTCCACATTCGCCTCTAGGGGGCTTACAGGCCACTCCAAAATTCCCATTTTCTGGTCAAATATTTTCTAATTTTGTACATTGATACTACAGGCCAACAGGAACCCACAAACCAAGAATGGCCCACATTCGACCATAGGTGGTGCTACAGGCCACGCCTCAAAAAAATATTTTCAAAGTGATACCATTTCCACGCCTATTTGTCCAATTCTTCTGAAACTTGGTGTACATGCCTCATTTCTCATTGGGAACAAAAAGCCTCAAGGATCCATAAGGTCCGTATGGATTTTCCTGTACATTGAAAATGTTTCGCTTTAGGATTCAGACAAAGACATGTTTTTTTGAATTCCTTAATTGGGAGGGTTTATCCCCAACCATCTACTGATCAATTTTAAATGATTTGCCATTTTGAGGAGGAATCATGCGATTGCTGCTTGCAGCTATATATTATTATTATTATTATTATTATTATTATTATTATTCTCCTTGAGCCCCAATAGCTCAAAAAGTCACTGGTCAAAATTTTCTAAATTGGCACATTGATACTCCATGCCAACGGGTACCCCTAAACCAAGAATGGCCCACATTCGCCCATAGGTGGCGCTTACAGGCCACGCCCAAAAAAACAAAATTCAAAGTGATACAATTTCCACGCCATTTGTCCAAATCTTCTGAAATTTGGTGTACATGCCTCATTCCTCATGGGGAACAAAAAGCCTCAAGAACCCATAACTTCCGCCATGATGGATTTTCCCGTGACGCTGAAAATTTGCTAAAACCTACAAAACTCTTTCTTCTCCTGAACCGTGAGTCTAATTGACTTGAAATTTGGTACACATGTGTAGAATGGACATCCTTGAAAACGCTATTTAGGAAAAATGAATACGATACAAAATGGCTGAAAGGGGCGTGTTTATGTAAATGTCCAAATTTTAACAATATATACGCAGTCAATAAATCAAATGTAATTTTGACTGATGGTTTTTCAAACCTAACATGCTTCAAGATGACATCACTCTGAAGTACTATGCAAAGAATGGCTAACATTCAGCCTTAGGGGGCTTACAGGCCATGCCGAAATTCCCATTTTCTGGTCTAAAATGTTCTAATTTGGTACAATGGTACTACAGGCCAACAGGAATCCACAAACCAAGAATGACCGACATTCGCCACTAGGGGGCACTACAGGACAAGCCAAAATTCCCATTTTCTGGTCAAAAATTTTCTAATTTGGTACTTTGATACTACAGGCCAACAGGAACCCACATACCAAGTGTGGCCCACATTCGCTCTTAGGGGGCTTACAGGCTACTCCAAAATTTCGCTTTCTGGTCAAAAACGCTCTAATTTGGTACATTGATACTGCAGGTCAACAGGAACCCTCAAACCAAGAATGGCTAACATTCGCCCTTAGGGGCACTACAGGCCATGCCGAAATTCCCATTTTCTGGTCAAAAATGTTCTAATTTGGTACATTAATAGTACAGGCCAAAAGGAATCCACAAACCAAGAATGACCGACATTCACCACTAGGTGGCGCTTAGAGGCCGTTCGAAATTCCCATTTTCTGGTCAAAAAGTTATAATTTGGTACATTGATACTACAGGCCAACAGGAACCCACAAACCAAGTATGGCCCACATTCGCCATTAGGGGGCTTACAGGCCACTCCCAAAATTTCGCTTTCTGGTCAAAAATTTTCTAATATGGTACATTGATACTACTGGCCAACAGGAACCCACAAACAAAGAATGGCTAACATTCGCCCTTAGGGGGCACTAGAGGCCACGCTAAATTCCCATTTTATGGTCAAAAATGTTCTAATTTGGTACATTGATACTACAGGTCAACAGGAACCCTCAAACCAAGAATGGCTAACATTCACCCCTAGGGGCGCTTACAGGTAATTCCTAAAAGTCCCATTTTCTGGTCAAATATTTTCTAATTATGTACATTGATACTACAGGCCAACAGGAACCCACAAACCAAGAATGACCCACTATTTGCCCATAGGAGGCGTTACAGGCCACGCTTCCAAAAAAATATTTTCAAAGTGATACCATTTCCACGCCATTTAACCAATTCTTTTGAATCTTGGTGTACATGCCTCATTTCTCATTGGGAACAAAAACGCCTCAAGGATCCATAAGGTATGTATGGATTTTCCTGTACACTGAAAATGTTTCGCTTAGGATTCAGACAGAAATACATGTTTTTTGAATTCATCCATTGAGAGGGTTTAACCCCAACCCTCTACTGATCAATTTGAAATGATTTGCCATTTTGAGGAGGAATCTGCATTGCTGCTTGCAGCTATATTTATTATTATTATTATTATTATTCTTCTCCTTGAGCCCCAATAGCTCAAAAAGTCACTGGTCAAAATTTTCTAAATTGGCACATTGATACTCCATGCCAACGGGTACCCCCAAACCAAGAATGGCCCACATTCGCCCATAGGTGGCGTTACAGGCCACGCCCAAAAAACAAAAATTCAAAGTGATACAATTTCCACGCCATTTGTCCAAATCTTCTGAAATTTGGTGTACATGCCTCATTCCTCATGGGGAACAAAAAGCCTCAAGAACCCATAACTTCCGCCATGATGGATTTTTCCATGACGCTGAAAATTTGCATAAAACCTACAAAACTCTTTCTTCTCCTGAACCGTAGCTCCAATTGACTTGAAATTTGGTACACATGTGTAGAATGGACATCCTTGAAAACGC
>NW_026265426.1:2500-11599 GCF_025860055.1 Xyrauchen texanus | reverse complement strand
GAAAGAAACTTTAACACTGGGCTTAAAGAAACCCTTGAGATGAACTCAAACACAAAGAACGTTCCAGTGCATGTAGAAGAGAACAAAAGGTCAAACAATATAAATCCCTCCAGTTAACAACACTTGTGTTACTGTAACAGTCCATTTAAAGAGAGGAAATGAAGCTCATTCATATAATAATGATACATCTGTTCAACAGTGACGTGTTGTTACATTGTAGCATGTCTTGGACTGACATCAATGGATGCTGATTTAAATGATATGACAGTAACACTGTATTTCAGAACAAGCGTTCATGAACATTTGGCGAGATAAAGACACCCCGAACACAACATACAGAATTGCACAATGTATACAGTAGCAATGGGCCGATATACAAAAGAAAGACATAAATAGAAAATAAATAAAGAGTGAGGACCGTGTGTGTGTGTGGGTGTGTGTGTGTGTGCGCTCTTGAGGCAGAGGTCCGCGCGGACACTGGCTCAGCGTTCACGATCTGCAGGAAACAAACGTTCACCTCTCGCAATATTCCACATGCTACACGTGCTTTACAGCGGCCTCTGCCTCAAGAGTCCAGACGGGACGAGAACTGCACGGGATGATTTTGTACCATACGACTGTACCAATGACGTCACAGGCTACATTTCCAAAAGCCATTCGATTTAGGCGAGACGCATAAATTAGGCTAATAACGGGTCAATCTCATGAAGACATATTTGGGACATATTTCAGTCCATAATCAAAAGAATTATATTTTGCATAAAGAAAATAAACATGTTTTTTAGGACCATTCTGTTGTTTTTTTGCATTGTGAAATTATTTTCATGACAACCCCCTTATGAAAATGGTTCTTTCTGGAGTACATCAAACAATGATACAAATGTACTATTGTATTTGTACAAATGTCATTTACAGTTTAAATAAAACCATTTTTTGGGGGTCTGGGTATCAAGAGCGAGTATTGACACTGACTATCACCGCTGGAGTCGCGAGTTTGAACCCAGGGCGTGCTGAGTGACTCCAGCCAGGTCTCCTTAGCAACCAAATTGACCCGGTTGCTAGGAGGGTACAGTCACGTGGGGTAACCTCCTCGTGTCAGCTATTATGTGGTTCTCGGCCTCGGTGGGGCGTGTGGTGAGTGACTCCAGCCAGGTCTCCTTAGCAACCAAATTGGCCCGGTTGCTAGGGAGGGTACAGTCACGTGGGGTAACCTCCTCGTGTCGCTATTATGTGGTTCTCGCCTCGGTGGGGCGTGTGGTGAGTGACTCCAGGTAGGTTTCCTTAGCAACCAAATTGGCCCGGTTGCTAGGGAGGGTAGAGTCACATTGGGTAACCTCCTCCTGGTCACTATAATGTGGTTCTTGCTCTCGGTGGAGCGTGTGGTGAGTGACTCCAGTCAGGTCTCCTTAGCAACCAAATTTGCCCGGTTGCTAGGGAGGGTAGAGTCACATGGGGTAACCTCCTCCTGGTCGCTATAATGTGGTTCTCGCTCTTGGTGGGGCGTGTGGTGAGTGACTCCAGTCAGGTATCCTTAGCAACCAAATTGGCCCGGTTGCTAGGGAGGGTAGAGTCACATGAGGTAACCTCCTCGTGGTCGCTATAATGTGGTTCTCGCTCTCGGTGGGGCGTGTGGTGAGTGACTCCAGTCAGGTCTCCTTAGCAACCAAATTGGCCCGGTTGCTAGGGAGGGTAGAGTCACACGGGGTAACCTCCTCGTGGTCGCTATAATGTGGTTCTCACTCTCGGTGGGGCGTGTGGTGAGTTGTGTGTGGATGCCGCGGAGAATAGCGTGAAGCCTCCACACGCGCTACGTCTCCACGGTAACACTCAACAAGTCATGTGATAAGATGCACAGATTGACGGTCTCAGACGCAACAGAGATTCGTCATAATAAACGTGTTTGTGATGCGAAACACACGTCACGCAAATAATGCATTAAATCTCACGGCAGATCCGTCATATTTCACCACAAAATTACAATTATATTCGGCATAAAGAAATGAAACCTATTGTTAAAATCATTGATTTAGTTTTTTGCATTGTGAGATTATTTTCATGACAATTGAACACATTTCCCGCTAAACCATAATAATAATAATAATACTTATAATATAATAAAACTTTTCAAATGCACTCCATTGTTTAAATAATATTATTAAATGTTATTTTTTTTGCATAATAATAATAATAATAATAAGATTTGAAGGGGTTTAATTGTCATGAAAATATTGGCAAACTGCACCAAATTTTTATTCTGCAAAATATAATGTAATTTTTCTCTTTTGATGTTGGACTGAAATGAGGCCAGCAGACCGTCCCGTGTGAGTTTAGTGCGATTCACACAGTGACACCTGACGTGTGTTCCTTTAATTCTTCATCTCTGAACACAATCAAATGAAGATCTGAAGTTCTGCGGCGCTCCTTCAGGAAGACTTCAAACTCAATAACTCGTCTCGTGATGTTAGTGTAACACAGTGAAGGGATTCTAGTGTTCTAGACGCTTCTGTGGAGCTTTAAAACAGGTTTGTATATATTGACAATTAAAGATTTAGGGAATTTTATTACCTGAATGACCAAATGTTGATCTGAAGATTTCTTATATTCAGATATGACAAGTGAAGATTAATATTTGTTATTAACAGTTTTCAAATGTTTTGTTTGACACTTGCTTTGTACGGCATTATATTTGTGCCACAGCGCCGCGCGTGCAAGATGATATTCTAATTAGCACCCTAATGAAATGACACGTGCTGATGGCAACATCTGTTCACTCTCTCTCCTCATATGCACTCAGAACATTTGCCTGCTCGCTCACTCTTTCACCCCCCCCCCCCCATCAAAATATATTTTTGCTCACACAGAATTGCGTCACAAGTATAAAACTATAGTTTCTCTCTCACACACACACACGCGCACACACACGCGCACAGAGACACGCACAGAGACACACACAGAGAGAGACACACACACACACACACACACACACACACACACGCGCACACACACGCGCACAGAGACACGCACAGAGACACACACAGAGAGAGACACACACACACACACACACACACGCACACACACGCGCACAGAGACACACACAGAGACACACACAGAGAGAGACACACACACACACACACACGCGCACACACGCGCACAGAGACACACACAGAGAGAGACACACACACACACACACACACACACGCGCACACACACGCGCACACACACACACACAGAGACACACACAGACATGCGAACACACACACACACACACACACACACACACACACACACACACACACACACACACACACAATTTGTGATCTTATGTGATGACATTTAAATCATTTTAAAGCATAAATGTCTTCATAACATGAAAATATCTGAAATGTTTTTTGTCCAACAGCACAATGTTGAATTACACAATCGACACAATCCAGAAATATCAGAACACAAGAACTGCAATCGGACAGATAACGCATCAAACCCTCAATATTAACAGCAGATTAGATTCTTCATCAGACCCTCTTCAGCAGGGCGTCCCGAATGTCTCCACCCCATCAGATGATCGAAGTGTACAAACTCAACAATGACGTCATAAAAAGGTACAAATCAAAATATGAAAACAGATAACTGGATGTCCTGCAGTGCAAAAAAGCTTTGATCTGTCAAAGCGGCCTCTTTGGAAATTTGCAAGTTGTCAATTTGATTGACATCCCAGAAGATTTCTGAATGAAAAGCCCGCCCACCGTCTCGGGCGGTGATGGGTAGGGCAGTAAAGCGCTCCGGGACTGCGTGGAGGTCATTTCAAATACAAAATTAAACTGTACAAAACACCGTATGAAAATATTCCTGAATCTCAACATGGCATCTTCATGGGAAAGAGGAGCTGCGGTACAAAAGCGGTCACCGTCCTCGCGGAGGCGTTGTGTTTCTTCAGTGCCGTTACATGCCCGTCCGTGTGGTGGACGGGACACAGATGGCAGTTTGTCCGGCGTCTCACCTGCGATTGTCCCGACCGGCGCAGCGCCTCTGGAACAAAGCGTAGAAACGCCAGCGCCAGCGCCACCACAGCGGCGCCCGGTTCCTTTGGTTTCTCAGGCGGCTGCAAAACAAAAGACAGATATTAAATAATGCATCTAACCAAACCTTTCAGCACTGCGTCCAGATCACGCTGCATTTCTCCCTAAAATCAGAAGAATATCACAAATGTGTGTTTTACTTAAAGACGTATTTTTGGATCATTAAGACTTTAGACGCTGTGACCCCCAAATTCTCATGAATGCAATATGAATAAATAAATAAATAAATAAATAAATAAATAAATAAATAATTTAATACATCATGGTGAAATTAGTTGCACTGCCTGTAATTTCTGATGATTTAAATAATTGAAATAATTGTTTATAAATTATGAGTAAAGCATCAAGAAATTAAACATTAAAAAATTATATATATTTAATAATACATGCATTTATTTATATACAGTATATATATAAATATATATTTAATATGTGCATATAATATTATAATTTTTTAACAAATCTATACTATTATTATAATTATATTTTTTATTATTAGTTATGCAATATTATATATAATAATATCATTATTAATATTCTTCAATACAATTATAGATTTTAAATAAATAATATGTATTTAAAGGAACAGTTCACCTTAAAATTAAAAATACTGTCATTATTTACTCACTCTCATGTCTCATCCGAGATATGATCCCTTTCTTCTATAGAACACAAATGAAGGATTTTAGAAGAATATTTCAGCTCTGTAGGTCCATACAATGTAAGTGAATGGTGACCAGAACTTTGAAGCTCCAGAAAGCATATAAAGGCAGCATAAAAGTAATCTGTTAGACTCCAGTGGTTTAATCCATGTCACTTTCACTTCTGAAGACATGGATTAAACCACTGGAGTCTTATGTGAAAGTGAAAGTGTAGATTTATAGTAGAAAACGACTTAAATATTGATCTGTTTCTCACTCACACCTATCATATCACTTCTGAAGACATGGATTAAACCATTGGAGTCTTATGTGAAAGTGAAAGTGTAGATTTATAGTAGAAAACGACTTAAATATTGATCTGTTTCTCACTCACTCCTATCATATCACTTCTGAAGACATGGATTAAACCACTGGAGTCTTATGTGAAAGTGAAAGTGTAGATTTATAGTAGAAAATGACTTAAATATTGATCTGTTTCTCACCCACACCTATCATATCACTTCTGAAGACATGGATTAAACCACTGGAGTCTTATGTGAAAGTGAAAGTGTAGATTTATAGTAGAAAATGACTTAAATATTGATCTGTTTCTCACCCACACCTATCATATCACTTCTGAAGACATGGATTAAACCACTGGAGTCTTGTGGATTACTTTTATGCTGCCTTTATGTGTTTTTTGGAGCTTCAAAGTTCTGGTCACCATTCACTTGCATTGTATGGGCCTACAGAGCTGAAATATTTTTCTGAAAATCTTCATTTGGGTTATGCAGAAAAAGAATGTCACACACATCTGGGATGACGTGAGGGTGAATAAATGATGACCCAATTTCCATTTTAGGGTGAACTGTCCCTTTAAAAGTATTTATCTATTTATTCTGGGGTGAAATATGACCCCAGCATATTTTCGTAACGTTCACCTAAGAATACATCACAATGACATCATTTATATCATGTGGTATCACGTCATTGATGTAATATGTGCGAGACGTTAGCGTGTATCTAGTGTGAGTACACAGTGAAGGGGGCAGTGGTGGCTCAGCGGTTAAGGCTCTGGGTTACTGATCAGAAGGTCGTGGGTTCAAGCCCCAACACCACCAAGACACCACTGTTGGGCCCTTGAGCAAGGCCCTTGAACCTATCTGCTCCAGGGGCGCCGTATCATGGCTGACCCTAGGCTCTGACCCCAGCTTAGCTGGGATATGTGAAAAATAAATAATTTCACCATGTATATGCAGAAATGTATGTATAATGTGTGACAATTGGTCAAATTAAATTAATTAAATTATTAATCCAGAAACCTGAACAGCAATATTTCCACAACAATTGCCGTCTGTTCCTGATACAGTATCCCACAAAAGTAAGTATACCTCTCACATTTTTGTATATATTTGATTGTATCTTTTCATGTGACAACACTGAAGAAATGACACTTTGCTACAATGTAACATAGTGTGTGTACAGCTTGTATAACAGTGTACATTTACTGTCCCCTCAAAATAACTCAACACACAGCCATTAATGTCTAAACCGCTGGCAACTAATTTGTGAAGATTAAGTGCATAATATTATCAGTGTCATTGAGGAGAGAAGATAAGATCATTTCACTAAATAGGATTACAGAAGCAGAGTGGACACACACGCACACAGACACACTCACAGACACGCAATCAGGGCAGTGGTGGCTCAGTGGTTGAGGCTCAGGGTTACTGACCAGAAGGTCAGGGGTTCAAGCCCCAGCACCACCAAGATGCCACTGTTGGGCCCTTGAGTAAGGCACTTAACTCCAGGTTGCTCCGGGGGGATTGTCCCTGTAATAAGTGCTCTGTATAATACATTGGTACTCAGAAGGTTGCTGGTTTGATCCCCACAGTCACCACCATTGTGTCCTTGAGTAAGGCACTTAACTCCAGGTTGCTCCGGGGGGATTGTCCCTGTAATAAGTGCACTGTATAATACATTGGTAATCAGAAGGTTGCCGGTTCGATCCCCACAGTCACCACCATTGTGTCCTTGAGTAAGGCACTTAACTCCAGGTTGTTCCGGGGGGATTGTCCCTGTAATAAGTGCACTGTAAGTCACTTTGGATAAAAGCGTCTGCCAAATGCATAAATGTAAATGTAATCGCACGCACACACACACTCACGCACACACACACACACTCACGCACACACACACACAGGCGCACACACGCACACAGACACACGTATGCAAACACACGCACACACACACACTCTCTCTCTCACACACACGCACACACACACACACACACTCTCTCTCTCTCTCTCTCTCACACACACACACACACACACTCTTACTCGCTCGCACACACACAGACGCACGCACACAGGCAGACAGACAGACACACACACAGTCACGCACGCACACACACACACACACAGGCGCACACACGCACACAGACACACGTATGCAAACACACACACACACACACACACACTCTCTCTCTCACAGACACACGCACGCACACACACTCTCACTCGCTCGCACACACACAGACGCACGCACACAGGCAGACAGACAGACACACACACTTTCTCTCATGCACGCACACACACACGTACGCGCGCACACACACACACACACACACACACACACGTACGCACACACACTCTCAAAATCACACACACACACACAATCACACACACACACACACTTTGGCTGTCTCAGCTCTGTTGAGATGAATCCCAGTCCAACAGTCTGCACTGATAACACATCTGTTACTTACACAGACGGTCATAAAGAAGCGTAACATTCCCGTAACTCACTCCTGTAAAACCCGTCACACATGCCAAAAACTCAATCTACAACAGATTCACACACACTAGTCTACACACACCTATTCTGAGATTTGATCATCTGGATTTTAAAATCATGAGAAATAAATTCAAAGTTTGTAGTGCTGTGCAGAAGTGGTGTAGTGAGAAATACAACATTATATTCCAGATTTTACTGAGAGATATATATATATATATATATGTGTGTGTGTGTCTGTTCATTAAAATCTCTTCATCACTGGAGTTTACAGATTCATTCATGTTGAATGCACATTGCATCAGCCCGTGATGTGTCTCGCTGTGCCCTCAAACACCAATTACAATTGCAGAAAAGGCCACAAGGCTCTCATGAGCTTCACACGGTGCCTCAAAACCCCACTGACTCTCATTTTAAGTGCAGCTCATAAGAAAAACCCCAAACATGACAGCCTTAAAGGAACAGTTCACCCAGAAATGATCACTCGCCCTTATCATCTCAAACTCATTTGCCTCGGTGGAACTCAGAGATTTATTTCAATGGATATGATGTGTGCACACAATGCAAGTCAATGGGGTCCAACACTTTCAGGCTCCAAAAAGCACATAAAGGCAGTATAAAAGTAATGCATATGACTCCAGTGGATTAGACAATTTTAAATGAAAGAAGAAAAAAATAAAAAATGCGATTTTATTTATTCCACAAATGCTGCTGATTGAGATTCAGCTTGAATTGAACCCGAATATTCCTTTAAACATTTTGGACCCATTGACTTGCATTGTATGGACAAAATGACCTCATATGTCCATCAAACAATCTTCATTTGTGTTCTGCAGAAGACAGACATCTGAGTTTGAGACGACATAAAGGCGAGTTATTCCTTTAGATTCAGTCAAGTGTTTGCAAACGTGTGACTCGTGGTGTGTGAGAATGTGTGGACGTTTGGGTTCGTGTCATTCCATCTCAATCTGAGTCAGCGGCTAAATTTAGCACGAGATAAGAACTGAGTTTCACCAGACACACACACTCACGCACGCACGCACTCACGCACACACACACTCACGCACACACTCACAAACACACACGCAGACACAGACACGCAGACACACACACACTCGCACACACTCACAGACACACACATAGACAGACACACACACACGCACACTCACTCACAGACACAGACACACACACAGACACACTCACAGACACACACACAGACACACACACAGACACACACACAGACAGACAGACAGACACTCACGCACGCGCACACTCACGCGCACACTCACGCGCACACTCACGCGCACACTCACGCGCACACTCACGCGCACACTCACGCGCATGCACGCGCACACACGCACACACGCACTCACACAGACACACACACACACACACACACTCACACACGCACACACTCACTCACAAACACACACGCAGACACAGACACACAGACAGACACACACACACACACACTCACACACGCAGACACACAAACACACACAGACACACTCACACTCGCACACACTCACAGACACAAACATAGACAGACACACACACACGCACACACACTCACAGACACAGACACACAC
>NW_026265425.1:0-11603 GCF_025860055.1 Xyrauchen texanus | reverse complement strand
GCTGAGCCCAGAAAAGAGTCCTCTACATCAGCTGGTGCTGAGACTAATCGTCCCCCCTCAAACACACCAGTCTCACATCAACACTGTTCTCCAAACACCAATCAGAGTAAACCAAATTATATCGCAATGCACAGAAACATATCTGGAACATTGGAAAGAAGAAACTAAAAGCCAAAGTAGATCTGAATGTTATCTGGCCCTAAACAGAGAGTATGAGTTGGCAAAATATCTCTTGACTGTCAGAGATAGAAAACAGAGACAGACCCTAACCAAGTACAGGCTCAGTGACCACACATTGGCAATTGAAACAGGAAGACACAAAAGAAAACAGAATATGTGCTCACTGTTGGACAGGTGAGGTCAAGACAGAAATGCACTTCCTCCTAAAATGTGAAACATTCAGAGAAATAAGGAATGTTTACCTAAACAAGTTTAACTCTGAAACTTCAGAATTTAAAGACCTAAATGACCTTTCAAAATTAAAAATACTCCTAGGAGACAGGAGTACAACAAAATGTCCAACAAAATGTACCCACAAGGTCAAAAAGTTCGAGTTTTACTATCCTTATGGGGAAATTTGGTCCCCATGTGATAATACACGCTCACTCACACACACACATACACACACACACAATGTGATGTGGTCAAATAAATAATAATAATTTATATATTGCTGTTATTTATATATTACTAATAATTATATACTGTCCAAGTTATTGGACAAGATGGCCCTAGTGATAGGTCGCAAGCAGGCTTTTTCAAGGGAAAATCCCAAAATGATCCCAGGACCCCCATTCAGACTACCCCCAGAAAGTATTTCTTTAAGGGGGAATATTAATGACACCTCATCAGTAGCAAGCCCTAGAATCTTCAGGTGTTTCAGCCTCTTCTTACTATACACCCTCCTCTGGGGAGGCCCGCCATAGGGGATCAGTCCCAGGCGTGTGTCACAATGTCCAATTACTACCCCTCTCTTCCAGAACCGCAATGTGTTTTTTTGGGTCTGGCTTATCCCCTTGTCTAAAGTTATTTCTACATACAACCCCCCTACCTCCCTTCTTACAACATTATTTATCAAGACAGACATTTCTGGGAACCCCCCCGAAGTACCAACCTATCCTGAATATATACTCCCCAAACACATTCCTCCATATATCATTGAAATTCCTCCTACAAAAATTTCTAAAAAAATCTTGCCCCCCAACCCTCCACACACCCGAAGGCTATTGACACCAGAAAAAACAAAGTAGGTTTGTGTAATGCCGTGTTGTGCAAAAATGTACTGTTGCAATGGTGGTGCTATTCACCAGTAAAAAAAGCTGCCCCCCATAAGTGCTTTGCCCTAATGGACCCAAGGGGGCAGTTTATTCACGTGATTCTCAACCCAGCCAACCTGATCGTTAACACCGCAAGGTATCCACAGGCTGCCCGAGAAGAGACTGAGAGGGATCTCATCTCGAAGGCTATGACTGGCGGATGCCAAAGCATCAAGCTTCTACCAGAGAAGACCCCCTAAAAGTTTACACAAGCCAAACAGACATCATCCTTACCAAGACAACCGGAGGCTGCAGAAATTTCTGACTAAAACTGGTTCTGGTACTGGTTCATCCAACCATCCATTATGAGAACCTAAACCATACCACTGTGGTGACTACATGCTCCCCACAATCCTCCATCCCAGTTCCCAAAAAAAATTCCTAACCATCAACGTGGAGGATATTCCCAATACTCAACTACCTCCACGCCATCTCTCTATTCCTACTCAAGGACTCTAAGAAAAAAGGAAAAAAAAAATATGTTCCCTTTTTTTTGGTCTGACCCCTGCTAACCACTGGGGACCCGCCTGTCTCCACCCGGAAAGGCCTCCAAAGCCCCCCTCCCGGAAAAAGGGAAGGGGTTGTCATGAGAAAAAAAACGTTTGGAGAAAAAAGGCAGGTCAGTCCCTAACCAGATTAGGGTTAGGGGCGGGGGCAGGGTTAAGTGGTTAGGGTTAGGTAGAGGGGCAGGATTAAGTTGTTAGGGTTAGGCAGAGGGGCAGGACCAAGTGGTTGGGGTTAAGTGGTTAGGATTAGGGGCGGGGTTAGGTGTGGGGGCAGGGTTAAGTGGTTAGGGTTAGGTATGGGGGCAGGGTTAAGTGGTTAGGGTTAGGGTTAGGTGTGGGGGCAGGGTTAAGTGGTTAGGTTTAGGGTAAGGGTTAGCGGTTAAGGGTTAGGTTTAGGGGTTAGGTTAAGTGGTTAGGTTAAGGGGTTGAGTTTAGGGGTTGGGTTAAGGGGTTAGGTTTAGGGGTTAGGTTTAGGGGTTAAGTTTAGGGGATAGGTTAAGGGGTTAAGTTTAGGGGTTAGGTTAAGGGGTTAAGGGGTTAGGTTAAGGGGTTAGGTTTAGGGGTTAAGTTTAGGGGTTAGGTTTAGGGGTTAAGTTTAGGGGTTAGGTTAAGGGTTAAGTTTAGGGGTTAGGTTAAGGGGTTAGGAAGTGTTAGTTAAGGAGGGTAGGCCTAACCAGTGTGCACAGGCCATCGATGTCGCTCCTCGACTGGATTCACTTCTCATTCAGGCCTTGGGGATATATAGTGCCTAATTTATTGATCCAAATTCTCTCTGCTCTTTTCTCTGGGGCACGGACCACTGCGGGTTGGCCTGTAGGACCGTGACCGGAAGGATTCCCATCCGTGTTTAAGGAAATGTTGGACCAGGTAAGTGTTATTTTCTCTTCCTCTCAGAATGTTGTATTTATGTTGTGTCATTCTGACCAGAATGGTGTTGCCCGTCTCTCCCACATATTGAGCTCCACATTGTTTGCAGGTGATGAGGTAAATGCAGTTTTTACAGTGTACCGTTCCTGATTGGTAAGTACTGAAAACCTCTTTTGTAAACTTGTTTTGTACTGAATCCTTTTTGTTCCAAATATTGTCCCTGATGTTTTGGTTTCGTGTTGTGAAGAGGATGGAGTTTGGCTCTAATTAGATAGTCTTGTAAACTTTTGTTTTTTCTAAATGCTGCTATAACTCTGTGGTTCTTCAATATTTGTGTCTGTCCCAATATGTTCTGGAAGTTGGACTTTACCTCTTTGGTCAGTTTCAGAGCGGCCGAGGAGTAAGTCAGGACAAAGGGGACGCCGGTCCCTCCGCCTGGGCCCTGCTTGTCAAGTATGATTTAAAAGCCTTTCTCAAGAAGGACCTGTTATATCCTCTGGGCCGGAGCGCTTTGAAGAGGATTCGTGTCGCTTCTCTGAAGTCCCGCTCCTGGGTGCATATGCGACGGAACCTCAGGAGTTGCGACTTGACGAGGCCTGAGTAAGTGTGTTTTGGGTGAAAACTGCTTTTATGTAGTAGGGCATGCGTGTCGGTTTCTTTGAAGAAGACTTTAATGTCCAATTTGTGCGACGAAATGAAATCTGGACCCTTGTAAGTTGTGGTGTCCAGAAAGTCTACCGATAGGTGACTGGTGGTGGATTTTAATTTAATAGATGGGTTATGGTTATTTAGTGTCGCCACAAATTCCATGAACTCGTCTTCAGAGTGAGTCCATACTCCCCAGATATCATCTAGGTACCTAAAATAGTGAAGGGGCTGTTTTTGGCATCGGGATAAGGCCGAAGCCTCCCATTCTGCCATAAATATGTTAGCGTGAGGCCGGGCAAACTTCTTGCCCATCGCCGTGCCTTTAACTTGCAGGAAAAATTCCCCATTGAACTCAAAATCGTTTCTATTTAAATTGATGTCTAATAATTGGATGAGTTCTTTGTCGGGCCTGGAGGTGTCTGGGTTTTTTGAAAAATATTTTTAATGGCCTGAATTCCCTCTTGGATGTCGATGTTTGTGTAAAGGCCATCCACGTCCATAGTGAACAGGATGGCCTTTTGGGGAATTTTTAGTCTTTTGACTTTCTGGACAAAATCATACGTGTCTTTTATATAGCTGGGGTGGCCCGTCGAAAGAGGATTTAAGTAGAGATCTAAAAATTCTGCCGTATAGTACGCTTCACTGCCGCAATCGGATACTATAGGCCTTCCTGGGGAATTTCGTGAGGTTTGCTCCATTTGGTCGGGTCTTTGTGTATTTTGGGGAGCATGTAGAACCTCCTGCTTCTAGTTTCAGCGTTACCCAATAGGTAGGACTTTTGTTTTATGTTGATGTGTTTTTTCTGATATAGGGTTTGGGTTATATTTTTAACCATAGGTACAGTGTCTAAAAAAATGGGTCTATCCAATTTCTGGTAATATTTTAGGTCATTCAATTGTCTATATCCCTCCCATAAATATTGTTCTCGGTCCCATATAACTATCGCGACTGCCCTTGTCTGCAGGTTTAATGACGATCTGTTTATTGCCCTTTAACTGTTTTAGAGCCGTTCGTTTCCTCCAGAGTGAGGTTAAGCTCTTCCTGGGACGGTCTAAAATGTTTTTAAGATATTCCAGATCCTTTTCGAATAACGTGCGGAGATCTGCGGGTAGTTTGTCTGCGGGTGGGACCCAGTCCGATTTGGGTGTGAACGGAGGGGATTTGAGTCAGTCTCATTTTGGAAATAGGCTGCCAATTTAAGTCTCCTGTGGTATTGTTGCAGGTCGTATCGCGTCTGCATTTCGAGGCGTTTTCTGCTCGTTCTACCCGATGGAATAAAAGTCAAACCCCTGTTGAGCAGGCAAAGTTGTGGGGGAGTGATATGGAATTTTTAGATAGGATTACAACGTTTCGATGCCCCTCCTGCGCATACAGGCTTGTGGGGATATTTATTTTAAATGTTGAAGCCAGTGCTGGAGCATGTTTCTGGCTGTGTCCACCGTCCAGTGTATATGGTCACTTTCAGTGTGAAATTCAGATCTGGACAGGGCCGGAATGTGTTTTAAATTGGCAGAAATATAGGCGTTCAGGATGGTCAATTGTGTCTGCTCCTTTGTTGGGAGCATTCCTGAAAAGTTCAACTCTGGAACCCAAATTTCTGCCAGTGGAAATTTTTCTTTTGCCGCTCTTAAAGCCGCCTGCATCTGTTTGATGGCAGTGTCTTTGGCGTTCTACGCCCGGCTGTTAATCCCTAATGATAAGATGACGTGTTCCACGTCAGTGGAGACTGTGTTTTTATTGATCACAGCCTCCATGTGTCTGAACGTGGCCCCTGGATAGCTTTCTATTTGGAGGTCAGAATTCTTAAAAGGTGGAATTTTGGACAGATTGTAGTCCCCGATAACGAGCCATTTTTTTCGCACACTCAGCTTCCATTCTATCATTTTTCTGGACGTGTTTAGGTGTCTATTCGGTCCGTCCTCCTGGGAGTCACGTCGTGCTCCAGAAGGTGTGTTGAGTTCGACACTTAAACGAGCCTGTGTGGCTGTCCTGAGGCTGGTGACTTTTTCGGGGCTTAAGGTTAGGGTTAGGTTAGGGTTAGGGTTAGGGTTAGGGTTAGGTAAATATAAAATCCAAGGCCTGGGTCCAATAAAGGGCCCAGACCTGGTTATGCTCAGTCCTTCCCTCCGCTGACCACTAAGAACCCACCCGCGAGCAGGGAAGTGGACAAAAACACAGCTCCCAATAAAATAAAATAAAATAAAATAAAATATTTGGGTGTTGTTGGTTTGGTCTAGGACTTGTAACCAAGGTTTAGGGTTAATGTAGGTGTGGTTGGTTAAGTTTAGGGTTCATGTAGGTGTGGTTGGTTAGGTTTAGAGTTAGTGTAGGTGTGGTTGGTTAGGTTTAGGGTTTGTGTAGGTGTGGTTGGTTAGGTTTAGGGTTTGTGTAGGTGTGGTTGGTTAGGTTTAGGGTTTGTGTAGGTGTGGTTGGTTAGGTTTAGGGTTCGTGTAGGTGTGGTTGGTTAGGTTTAGGGTTAGTGTAGGTGTGGTTGTTTAAGTTTGGGGTTTGTGTAGGTGTGGTTGGTTAGGGTTAGGGTTAGGGTGTTAGGGACAACGGCCCCCCCCCATAACAGTCCCCCCAGACTGCTATAGTTTACTTAGGGGACTCGCAGAAAAGCACTGGCCGGCGCATGTTTCTGGTGGACCGATCGACCTTTGCTTAAATTACAAAAAAGGGGGAATCCCCTACCTAGGCCTGTTTGTGCCCCCCACATGGCCTTGAGACTTTCGGCCACTAGGGTTTTAGGAAAATCTTGATTCAAGAATCTCCGTTATTTTGATTTTTGTTCCAAACAAGTTCCAGTCCTATGCCTATTTGTAAAACTTTTAGATTCCTTCTATCGTCCTTCCTTGTTCTAAAGAGAAATTCCTGTCTGCGCCTATTTGTACCCCCACATGGCCTTGAGACTTTTGGCTATTAGGTTCACTCTTTAGATTCTTCCTACATTAGGGTTAGGGTTTTTAGGGACAATGGCTCCCCAAACAGTCTCCCCAGACTGCTATAGATTATTAGGTTAAAACTTTTAGATTTCTTCTATCGTCCTTCCTTGTTCTAAAGAGAAATTCCTGTCTGCGCCTATTTGTACCCCCACATGGCCTGGAGACTTTTGGCTATTAGGGTTAACTCTTTAGATTTTTCCTACATTAGGGTTGGGTTGTTAGGGACAATGGCTCCCCATAACAGTCTCCTCAGACTGCTATAGTTTATTAGGTTAAAACTTTTAGATTTCCTCTATCGTCCTTCCTTGTTCTAAAGAGAAATTCCTGTCTGCGCCTATTTGTACCCCCCACATGGCCTGGAGACTTTTGGCTATTAGGTTAACTCTTTAGATTTTTCCTACATTAGGGTTGGGTTGTTGGGACAATGGCCCCCCATAACAGTCTCCTCAGACTGTTATAGTTTATTAGGTTAAAACTCTATCGTCCTTCCTTGTTCTAAAGAGAAATTCCTGTCTGCGCCTATTTGTACCCCCCACATGGCCTGGAGACTTTTGGCTATTAGGTTCACTCTTTAGATTCTTCCTACATTAGGGTTAGGGTTTTTAGGGACAATGGCCCCCCCAACAGTCTCCCCAGACTGCTATAGATTATTAGGTTAAAACTTTTAGATTTCTTCTATCGTCCTTCCTTGTTCTAAAGAGAAATTCCTGTCTGCACCTATTTGTACCCCCACATGGCCTGGACACTTTTGGCTATTAGGTTAACTCTTTAGATTTTTCCTACATTAGGATTGGGTTGTTAGGGACAATGGCCCCCATAACAGTCTCCTCAGAGGAGAGTTAGGTTAGGGTTAGGGCTAGGCTAGGCTAGGGCTAGGCTAGGCTAGGCTAGGCTAGGCCAGGGCCAGGCCAGGGCTAGGCCAGGCCAGGCCAGGCTAGGCCAGGCCAGGCCAGGCCAGGCCAGGCCAGGCTAGGCCAGGCCAGGGCCAGGCCAGGCCAGGCCAGGCCAGGCCAGGGCCAGGCCAGGCCAGGCCAGGCCAGGGCCAGGCCAGGCCAGGCCAGGCCAGGCCAGGCCAGGCCAGGCTAGGCCAGGCCAGGCCAGGCCAGGCCAGGCCAGGCCAGGCCAGGCCAGGCCAGGGCCAGGCCAGGCCAGGCCAGGCCAGGCCAGGCCAGGCCAGGCCAGGCTAGGCCAGGCCAGGGCCAGGCCAGGCCAGGGCCAGGGCCAGGCCAGGCCAGGCCAGGCCAGGCCAGGGCCAGGCCAGGGCCAGGCCAGGCCAGGCCAGGCCAGGCCAGGCCAGGGCCAGGCCAGGCCAGGGCCAGGGCCAGGCCAGGCCAGGCCAGGCTAGTGGCCAGGCCAGGCCAGGCCAGGCCAGGCCAGGCCAGGCCAGGCCAGGGCCAGGCCAGGCCAGGCCAGGCTAGGCCAGGCCAGGCCAGGGCCAGGCCAGGCCAGGGCCAGGGCCAGGCCAGGCCAGGCCAGGCCAGGGCCAGGCCAGGCCAGGGCCAGGCCAGGCCAGGCCAGGGCCAGGCCAGGCCAGGGCCAGGCCAGGCCAGGCCAGGGCCAGGCCAGGCCAGGGCCAGGCCAGGCCAGGCCAGGGCCAGGGCCAGGCCAGGCCAGGCCAGGCCAGGCCAGGCCAGGGCCAGGGCCAGGCCAGGCCAGGCCAGGCCAGGGCCAGGCCAGGCCAGGCCAGGGCCAGGCCAGGCCAGGCCAGGCCAGGCCAGGGCCAGGCCAGGCCAGGCCAGGCCAGGGCCAGGCCAGGCCAGGCCAGGCCAGGCCAGGGCCAGGGCCAGGGCCAGGCCAGGCCAGGCCAGGCCAGGCCAGGCCAGGCCAGGGCCAGGCCAGGCCAGGCCAGGCCAGGCCAGGGCCAGGCCAGGGCCAGGCCAGGCCAGGCCAGGCCAGGGCCAGGCCAGGCCAGGCCAGGCCAGGGCCAGGCCAGGCCAGGCCAGGCCAGGCCAGGCCAGGCCAGGCCAGGCTAGGCCAGGCCAGGGCCAGGCCAGGCCAGGCTAGGCCAGGGCCAGGCCAGGCCAGGGCCAGGCCAGGCCAGGCCAGGCCAGGCCAGGCCAGGGCCAGGCCAGGCCAGGGCCAGGCCAGGCCAGGCCAGGCCAGGCCAGGCCAGGGCCAGGCCAGGCCAGGCCAGGCCAGGCCAGGCCAGGCCAGGCCAGGGCCAGGCCAGGCCAGGCCAGGCCAGGCCAGGGCCAGGCCAGGCCAGGGCCAGGCCAGGCCAGGCCAGGGCCAGGCCAGGCCAGGGCCAGGCCAGGCCAGGCCAGGGCCAGGCCAGGCCAGGCCAGGCCAGGCCAGGCCAGGCCAGGCCAGGCCAGGCCAGGCCAGGGCCAGGCCAGGCCAGGCCAGGCCAGGCCAGGCCAGGCCAGGGCCAGGCCAGGCCAGGCCAGGGCCAGGCCAGGCCAGGCCAGGCCAGGGCCAGGCCAGGCCAGGCCAGGGCCAGGCCAGGCCAGGCCAGGCCAGGGCCAGGCCAGGCCAGGGCCAGGCCAGGCCAGGCCAGGGCCAGGCCAGGCCAGGCCAGGCCAGGCCAGGCCAGGCCAGGCCAGGCCAGGCCAGGGCCAGGCCAGGGCCAGGCCAGGCCAGGCCAGGCCAGGCCAGGCCAGGCCAGGCCAGGCCAGGCCAGGGCCAGGGCCAGGCCAGGCCAGGGCCAGGCCAGGCCAGGCCAGGCCAGGGCCAGGCCAGGCCAGGCCAGGCCAGGCCAGGGCCAGGCCAGGCCAGGGCCAGGCCAGGCCAGGCCAGGCCAGGCCAGGCCAGGCCAGGCCAGGCCAGGCCAGGGCCAGGCCAGGGCCAGGCCAGGCCAGGGCCAGGCCAGGCCAGGGCCAGGCCAGGCCAGGCCAGGGCCAGGCCAGGCCAGGCCAGGCCAGGCCAGGCCAGGGCCAGGCCAGGCCAGGCCAGGCCAGGCCAGGCCAGGCCAGGGCCAGGCCAGGGCCAGGCCAGGCCAGGCCAGGCCAGGCCAGGCCAGGGCCAGGCCAGGCCAGGCCAGGCCAGGCCAGGCCAGGCCAGGGCCAGGGCCAGGCCAGGGCCAGGCCAGGCCAGGCCAGGGCCAGGCCAGGCCAGGCCAGGGCCAGGCCAGGCCAGGGCCAGGCCAGGCCAGGCCAGGCCAGGCCAGGCCAGGCCAGGCCAGGGCCAGGGGCCAGGCCAGGCCAGGCCAGGCCAGGCCAGGGCCAGGCCAGGCCAGGCCAGGCCAGGCCAGGGCCAGGCCAGGCCAGGCCAGGCCAGGGCCAGGCCAGGCCAGGCCAGGCCAGGGCCAGGCCAGGCCAGGCCAGGCCAGGCCAGGCCAGGCCAGGGCCAGGCCAGGCCAGGCCAGGCCAGGGCCAGGGCCAGGCCAGGCCAGGCCAGGCCAGGCCAGGCCAGGGCCAGGCCAGGCCAGGGCCAGGCCAGGCCAGGCCAGGCCAGGCCAGGGCCAGGCCAGGCCAGGCCAGGCCAGGGCCAGGCCAGGCCAGGCCAGGCCAGGGCCAGGCCAGGCCAGGCCAGGGCCAGGCCAGGCCAGGCCAGGCCAGGCCAGGCCAGGCCAGGCCAGGCCAGGGCCAGGGCCAGGCCAGGCCAGGCCAGGCCAGGCCAGGGCCAGGCCAGGCCAGGGCCAGGCCAGGCCAGGCCAGGCCAGGCCAGGCCAGGCCAGGGCCAGGCCAGGCCAGGCCAGGCCAGGGCCAGGCCAGGCCAGGCCAGGCCAGGCCAGGCCAGGCCAGGCCAGGGCCAGGCCAGGCCAGGCCAGGGCCAGGCCAGGCCAGGCCAGGGCCAGGCCAGGCCAGGCCAGGCCAGGCCAGGGCCAGGCCAGGCCAGGCCAGGGCTAGGGCCAGGCCAGGGCCAGGCCAGGCCAGGCCAGGGCCAGGCCAGGCCAGGCCAGGCCAGGCCAGGGCCAGGCCAGGCCAGGCCAGGCCAGGCCAGGCCAGGGCCAGGCCAGGCCAGGCCAGGCCAGGCCAGGGCCAGGCCAGGCCAGGCCAGGCCAGGCCAGGCCAGGCCAGGCCAGGCCAGGCCAGGCCAGGCCAGGGCCAGGCCAGGCCAGGCCAGGCCAGGCCAGGCCAGGGCCAGGCCAGGCCAGGCCAGGCCAGGGCCAGGCCAGGCCAGGGCCAGGCCAGGCCAGGCCAGGGCCAGGCCAGGCCAGGCCAGGCCAGGGCCAGGCCAGGCCAGGCCAGGGCCAGGCCAGGCCAGGGCCAGGCCAGGCCAGGCCAGGGCCAGGCCAGGCCAGGGCCAGGGCCAGGGCCAGGCCAGGCCAGGCCAGGCCAGGGCCAGGCCAGGGCCAGGCTAGGGCCAGGCCAGGCCAGGGGCCAGGCCAGGCCAGGCCAGGGCCAGGCCAGGCCAGGCCAGGCCAGGCCAGGGCCAGGCCAGGGCCAGGCCAGGCCAGGCCAGGCCAGGCCAGGCCAGGGCCAGGCCAGGCCAGGCCAGGCCAGGGCCAGGCCAGGCCAGGCCAGGCCAGGCCAGGGCCAGGCCAGGCCAGGCCAGGGCCAGGCCAGGCCAGGGCCAGGGCCAGGCCAGGCCAGGCCAGGCCAGGCCAGGGCCAGGCCAGGGCCAGGCCAGGCCAGGCCAGGCCAGGCCAGGGCCAGGCCAGGCCAGGCCAGGCCAGGGCCAGGCCAGGGCCAGGCCAGGCCAGGCCAGGCCAGGGGCCAGGCCAGGCCAGGGCCAGGCCAGGCCAGGCCAGGCCAGGCCAGGCCAGGCCAGGGCCAGGCCAGGCCAGGCCAGGCCAGGGCCAGGCCAGGCCAGGCCAGGCCAGGCCAGGGCCAGGCCAGGGCCAGGCCAGGCCAGGGCCAGGCCAGGCCAGGCCAGGCCAGGGGCCAGGCCAGGCCAGGGCCAGGGCCAGGCCAGGGCCAGGGCCAGGCTAGGCCAGGCTAGGCCAGGCCAGGCCAGGCTAGGCCAGGCCAGGCCAGGCCAGGCCAGGCCAGGCCAGGCCAGGCCAGGCCAGGCCAGGGCCAGGCCAGGCCAGGCCAGGCCAGGCCAGGCCAGGCCAGGCCAGGCCAGGCCAGGCCAGGCCAGGGCCAGGCTAGGCCAGGGCCAGGCCAGGGCCAGGCCAGGCCAGGCCAGGCCAGGCCAGGCCAGGGCCAGGCCAGGCCAGGGCCAGGCCAGGCCAGGCCAGGCCAGGCCAGGCCAGGGCCAGGCCAGGCCAGGCCAGGCCAGGCCAGGCCAGGGCCAGGCCAGGCCAGGCCAGGCCAGGCCAGGCCAGGCCAGGCCAGGGCCAGGCCAGGCCAGGGCCAGGCCAGGCCAGGCCAGGCCAGGCCAGGCCAGGCCAGGCCAGGCCAGGCCAGGCCAGGCCAGGCCAGGCCAGGCCAGGGCCAGGGCCAGGGCCAGGCCAGGCCAGGCCAGGGCCAGGCCAGGCCAGGCCAGGCCAGGCCAGG
>NW_026265424.1:0-11677 GCF_025860055.1 Xyrauchen texanus | reverse complement strand
TATATATATATATATATATATATATATATATATATATATATATATATTGTTTAAATGTAAAAAAATATATACAGTCTTAAACATCTATATTAGCTCTAACCTGACACCTAGTTGAAAATGTTGTTATTTCTCAATTACAAGTTATTGGTTATCCATAATATCATTTCACACATACTAAACTGAAACCACACCAATTATTTCCAACAAAGTCAACATTTCTTACTCTAACTTTCATCTCTATTGGCAGTTACATTATGATAGGATGGATATATATATATATATTTTTTTTTAACACTTTATTATCAACAAATAGCATGTACAATATTAATTTCAATATTACAGCAAAGGAGCACATCACTTGCTTCATACAATACAATGTAAATCAGAGTAAGAGAACCAAAAAAAAAAGAAGAAGAAAAACAAACAAACAGATAGAGAGGGTACATATCTATATATTATTGAATAAGCAGAAGTAAATACTTTCTATGTAAAACATTTTAAATAAAGAACATATTGCCATTGTTTTAATTGCTTTGCTATTTTTAGATTTTGACATTACATCAATGCACATTTTGATCTTCTTAAGCACTATAAAGTTAGGTTTGCCATTTGGGAATTTACATTTATGGATATGCAATTTACATAAAAAATAAAATAAAATTTATAATGAAACCAGCATCCTTTGAGTAATGGTCCTTAATATAATAACCTAATATCACATACTTATAGGATAAGAGAAAAGTTTTTAAGATATTAACAGCAATGAATCTCTCAACATCATTCCAGAAACACTGTGTAACTTGGCAGGTCCAAAATATATGAAAAATAGTTTCAGTAGAACTTTCGCAGAAAGAGCATTTTATATCAATATCACTTTTACATTTGTGAGTCCAGTTTACATTATTAAAGAGATTGTTCCAATAGAAAATAACATGAGTAACTCTCAGAAATAAGGATCTAATTTTATAATTGTTAGATTTTAACATGGAAAAGAAAATCAAACCAACTGGGGTATTTTCAGGTCTGGGAGGATAGACAGAGAGTGCAGACATTTAGACACAATTTCTAAAATGCATGCCCACCTCAGCCAGTATAGCTTTTTTTAACCACATTGAATTATTTTAATGTAATAGATATTTTGTATTTTGAGATAAAGTCTGCAAACTCAAATAAAGTACCTTCATTATTGAATAACTGACTCACCAACCCATTCTTAAACCAATTGTGAAAAAATAAAGATTTATTCCTATACAAAATATTGCCATTATTCCAGATAAAGAATCTTTGGGTAGTGCTTGTTGATAACATTTAGAGTTTAATTGGAACTCTTTTCAATCTTATAATTGCACATTAATAAAAATTATATACCACACAAATGAGAAAAAATATGAGGGATTGTATTCCAAACAGACCATGGGTTTTGAAAATATTGTCTGATCCAGTTTATTTTAAAAGTGTTGTTCATAGAGCTAAAGTCGATCAAATTGAAACCGCCATTTTCATATGAATTTAGTATTACTGATTTCTTAATGTAGTACATTATGATAGTATAGTATCGACAACACAAAGACTTCTTCTGATAAACTTACTGACTGTTTAAATCTCCAAACGAATATACTCATATATCTGTAAATATCAGTTTAATTAATTATTTCTAGTGTTAAGGCACGTGGATTGAGTGTGTAATATATGAGCGCTGCGGAATCGTACCTTCATCTCCCTCCTCCTCCTCCACCTGATCGGCCCAGCTCGGCTTTGAGCTGTGGAAAAATACACGACATTAGTTGCCCAACCACCATAATAACGCATAACTAAACATCTACGTTACTATATTACGATGAAAAACGTACTCGTCGTATTTGAACAATGGCATATTTATATTTACCGGGTGTCTGCAGCGCAGCCTCGAGAAGAAGTGTTTCCCGGGTCTGAGGAGGCGCTGGGAGGGCACGTGGCGCTACTGCGACCCCTGTACGTGCGGCGGAGAGATCAGGCGTGACGTGATGCGTGTGCTTAAAGATAAAACGTATCGGTTACCTAACGTAACCTCGGTTCTCTCTAGATGAGGGAACGAATATTGCGTAAGCTAGCTTACGCTACGGGAAAGATTCATCTTTTCTGAGATATTGAAGCCAAAAAATTATCCTTAATTTTTGTATCCATTGTCAACGCAGTGCGGCAGCTGCAGACCTTGAGCGGGCTAGCTAGCGAGCTCATAGGTTGCTCTGCGGCAACTGCTGCAGCCTATAGACGAGCTTGGGCTAACTCGCGATCCAATGAGAGGCGCCCGCACTCACTGCAACAAAGCCCGCCAAAATGGGCGTGACTAGAGTGCATATAAGCGTAGTTCGTAGGCTGGAACCCTGGTTTTCATTGACTGAAGCTGAAAAGTCGCCGCGGGCGCGAAGCACAGCCGGCTACGCCAATACTGCTCCCTCATCTAGAGAGAACCGAGGTTACGTTAGGTAACTGATACGTTCTCTTACGAGAGGTTCTCTCAGTATTATGCGTAAGCTAGCTACGCTACGGGAACCCATTGTCAACGCCATGCGCCGCCAAGCATCCACTGTATGAGCCCCAGGGAATTAAGGGGGACCCGTGGGAGCCCTTATGAGTGGGGAAATAATATTTGGCCGGCAAGAATGCGGGTCATTGATTGTGTAATACATAAGCACATAGTGGGAAGGGAGCGACAGAGCGGCGGTGCCGGTCTGTGTGGAATGTGTCCCATCAGTGCAGCTCACCAGGGGAGCTGTAGCGTGATTAAACCGCTAGTAGTTTTGCCTACAGAGCGGGCACTTCCATATTGTAAAATCTGACAAAGGTGGAGGGGAAGTCCATCCCGCTGCCACACATATGTCGTGAATGGAAATCCCGCTGGACCATGCCCACGAGGATGCCATGCCTCTAGTGGAGTGAGCCCTAATGCCCAACGGGCATGGCAGGTCTTTTGACGCCGTATGTAGCAGCAATAGCGCCCACTATCCATCTAGATAGTGTCTGTTTCGAGGCGGCGAGACCTTTGTGCGCCCGACTCAAACGAAACAGCTGCTCAGAGCGTCCTGAAAGCAGCGGAGCGCCGCAGTATACAATCTCAGTGCTCTGACCGGGCAAAGGAGATTGCGTCGCGTCGCTAACGGATGCTGGCAGCGCCGATAGGGAAATTACCTGTTCTCTGAAAAGGAGTACCGATCACCTTGGGAACATAGCCGTGTCTAGGCTTTAAAATGACCTTGGAGTCACTTGGTCCAAACTCAAGACACGCAGCGCTAACAGACAGCGCGTGGAAGGTCTCCCACACGCTTGACTGATGACAGGGCAGTCAGAAAACGGTTTTGAGTGAAAGGTATTTCAAATCCACGGATTGAAGTGGTTCGAAAGGGGGGCTTTCATAGTTTCGAGAACTATAGAAAGATCCCAGATAGGAACCGATGGGGGTGCGGGGGTTCATCCTTCTAGCTCCCTGAGGAAGCGGATGACCAGCCTCGCTTTACCCCATGACTGGCGCGCAGGGGTTCAGCGAACGCCGCGAACGGCCGCCACATACACTTTGAGCGTGGATGGGGATCTGCCCTTATCCAGCAGCTCTTGTAGAAATACTGAAGCAGCGACGTACACCCCACATGTCCAGCGGGTCCAGGTCTCGGTCGGTGCACCATTTTGAGAACACAGACCATTTTGACACATAGAGTCTTCTCGGAAGGGGCTCTAGCGTGTATGATGGTGTTTATTACTCCTTCTGGCAGAGCGACGGGTAGTCGCTGATCACCCACGCATGCAGCCCAGCCCTGGGTGGGGATGCCAAATTGTGCCGCGAGCTTGAGAGAGGAAATCTGCTCTCACTGGATGGGCCACGCGCTGTCAGTGACAGCTGCGTAAGCTCCGGAACCATGTCTGATTCTCCCAACGCGGGCTATGAGGAGCACCGAGTGACGCCGCTTCCCTGATCCTCTGCATTACCTGTGGCAATAGCGAGACGGAGGGAAGGCGTAAAGCCGGGCGCCTGGGCCAGTCCTGGGCCAGCTGCCCTCGCTGCAGAAAATATTGGGCAGTGAGAGTTCTCTTTGGACCTAAAGAGGTCCATCTCCAGCCTCTGCCGAATAGGTGCCATAACGCCTGGACTGTTTGAGCGTGCAGGGACCATTCCCCTGGGGGAATATTGTCTCTGGACAGTCTGTCCGGCCGCCGCTCAGGTGGCCTGGCACGCATGGCCGCCTCAGCGGAGCGCAGGTGGCACTGGGACCAACTCAGCATGCGCTTGACCAGATGGAAGAGGTTCCTGGATCTGACATCGCCCCTGACGGTTTAGGTAGGATACCACAGATCTGTTGTCCGAACGGACCAGGACGTGGTGACCCTGAATGACCGGAGAAAGACGCAGCGCGCATCGACCGCTATCATTTCCAGACAATTTATGTGAAGGAGCTTTTCCTGAACTGACCATAGGCCGAAAACCGAGAGCTCCTCGCGAGACCGCGCTCAACCCGTGTTGGACGCCGCCTGTCGAGATGACTTTTCGGCGAGATACAGCTCCCATTGTCACTCCCGCTGATACCATTCGCCACTGTCCAGGGCTGCAGAGCTGAAATACAGGTCTGAGTCACCTTGATGGGCTGGCGGCCTGTGGCCCAAGCCCGCGAGCCGCTGGTGTTTAGCCAATGCTGAAGCGGGCGATGTGCAGTAAACCCAGCTGAAGTACTGCTGTGGCTGAGGCCATGTAGCCTAAGCACTCTCTGAAATTTCTTCAGAGGTGTGAGGCTGTTCATCTGAAATGACGCCGCTAGTCGCTGCACACGCGCGGCGCTGTGTAGATAAGCGCAGCCGCCATTGCCACTGAGTCTAGTTCTATTCCAAGGAAGGAAATTGCCTGACTGGGCTGTAGTGAGCTCTTGGTCCAATTGACTGCAAGGCCCAAACTGTTCAGATGACTGAGGAGAACTGTCCTGTGAGACAGAAGCTCCGTGATGTGATTGTGCCAAAATCAGCCAATCGTCCAAATAGTTCAGAATTCGCGAAACCCTGACTCACGAGGGGTGCAGCGCCCGTCCATGCACTTCGCGTGAAAGTACGGGTGCTAAGGACAGGCCTAACGGAAGGATCGGTGTATTGATAAACCTGGCCGCCAGGCTTAATCTCAAGAATGGCCTGTGACGGGATTTATCTGAATCTGAAAGTATGCATTTTTCAGATCGAGAGAAATAAACCAGTCCCCTGGCGCATTACGCCGAGGAGTTTGCTGGTTGTAAGCATTTTGAACGGTCTTTTGCAAGCTTTGTTCAAAACCCTGAGATCTAATATTGGTCTGAGGCCGCCGTCTTTCTTGGGGACAAGAAAATAACGGCTGTAAAACCCTCGACTCGCTCAGGGAGGCGGCACTCTCTCTATGGCCCTTTTGCACAGAAGGTTTGTTATTTCTGAACGAAGCATGCACGCTGCTCCGTGTTCAAAGTAGTTTCGAGCCGCAGCTCTGAAGCAAGGAGGACGGCGATCGAACTGTAGCAAATAGCCCTGTTTTATTGTGCTTAACACCCATTCGGATATCCCTGAATATCTTCCCACGCTTTGAAGCGTAATGTTAGAGGGTGAATGGCCAAATCGCTCTGATTGCCGACACAGCTAGCTGAACAGAATGTGTGAGCGCGCTTACTGTGCTTATGCTGGACTGCTCGCAGACAGCATGGACAGGCTGTTCTGTGAGTGACTTCCCGATTGAGGTGAATGGGGAAAGAGTCACGCCTGTTAAGTGATGCGCAAGCATAGCCACGGGCACGGACTTACATACAGAGAAGTGTTTGCTGGCCGCGGTGACAGAGCGGGCAGAGAATGGGCGCACGACGGATTCGTGGGTGCGCGTATTAACCCTAACACTCGAAGCGGTCGTAACCGCTTTATGTGAGTGTGTGCTCTGATGGGGACACGGAACGGTAATGCTTGTGTGTAGAGGTGAACACTAGATCGTGGGCACATTTTCTACACATAAGGCTGGTCGTGTGACAGAGCCGCCAGAGAATGGGCGCTGCACGGATTCGGTGGATGCGCGTATTAACCCTAACACTCGAGCCGGTCGTAACCGCTTTATGTGAGTGTGCTCTGATAGGGACACGGACATGTAATGCTTGTGTGTAGGGTGAACACTGAATCGTGGGCACATTTTCTACACATAAGGCTTTATTTTAGGCGCCGTGGAAACGGGCGCTTGAGTGCAGGCAAGCCGGTAATATCACCGGCTTGTTGGCTGCTGAATCCACCACTGCAGTAGCCTGAGAGAAGGGACTGACAGGGGCGTACGGGACTTACATACAGCTGGCCGTGTGACAGAGCGGGCAGAGGAGGCAGCAGCGACGGGCTCGTGGAGCTGCTTATTAACTCTAACACTCGAGCCGGTCATAACCGCTTATGTGAGTGTGCTCTGATAGGGACACGGATGTGTAATGCTTGTGTGTAGGGGTGAGCACTGGATTGTGGGCACATTTTCTACACATAAGGCATGTTTACTCTTTACAAGATTTCTTGGGTCGCCGCGGAAACGGGCGCTTGAGTGCAGAGCAAGCGGGTAGTATCACCGCTTGTTGGCTGCTGAATCCACCACTGCAGTAGCCTGAGAGAGCGGACTGACAGGGGGCTAAGCTTTGACGGTGGTCCGCCGTGGCGGGACTGAGCCGTCGTTTTCAACAACGCTAGGAGGACTTCGGTTGCTCAGGTTTCAGTACAATCTTAGGGCGAGGCCACGCAGGGGGCGGCTGTCTGAGCGCCGATCGGCGGCCGCCCTGTCGACGCTTGAGAAGTCTGGCTTGTTGAGCTGGGCGCTGTGAAGAGGCTGCGTGCAGGAGGCTGGTCACGTGGGCGGCCTGCAGAGGAGCTAAGCTGACGAGGCAGAAAGAGATTCATGGCTTGGGCTTCGAGAACGGTCAACAATGCCACTCACCGCTGGAACCGAAGAGACCGGACAGAGAGGCGACGCCGTGAGTGCGTTCAGCTTCTCCCAAGTCGGCTAGTCAGATCTGAAACAGCCTCTGTCTGTAAAGACGGCCATGGAATGCAGAGCAGATGCGGCTTGGCGGCGCGGTATAGGCGCCGCCAACACAGGCGGAAGTAGTTCTGCAGGCCTTAGACGGGAGCACCAGCTTAGACCGCCATCTCGCGGAGGGCGGGCAAAGGTGCGGCGTGGAGTCTGTTGGGAGCCTGTTCAGGGGCGGTGACCACTCGAGCCCGAGGCGGTCGACGGCCTGTGTGAGGAGGCGCTGTAGTTCCCCTTCGACTCCGGCGCGGGTCCTGCTGGATTCCTGGGCCGAGGAGGAGGCGTGTGAGCCTGACCACTCCTGCTGTCCGAAGCCATGATGGAACAGCCCTTATCCTCCGCTTCTTAGTCCGAGATGGCAGCAGAGCAGCCACTCGGCGGCAACTGCGCGGCCCCGAGTGGGCGGGAGGATGAAGGCGATGCTTCGAGGGAGAGGCTCCGCGAGGCAATCGCTTCTACCACTGGTTCCGGCAGCCTTTGAGAGCGGCGCTTTTACTGCGCTGGCTGAATGGAAGGCGCGCGGCGGCTTCGGTCCTGAGCGCTCGAGTCGAGCCCGCAGGGTCGACATCGAGGCTCCTCGCAGAGATCGCATCCGCCTTCAGCGAGGGCGAGCTCTGCATGCCCCAGTCCCAGGCAGAGAGCGCCAAATGGCGTGGCGGTCTCCGGTGCTGAGAGGGGCGCGCATGAGGTGCAAGGGAGCGAGGCATCTTTAAAAAGACGCTCGTACTCTTTTGTGAAGTTCATAAGAACTAGCTTGCTTTTAAAGGATACGTCGCCGGATGGCGTAGCTCGCAGGACGGCTGAAGGTGGCGAAGACGGCCGCTTCCGAGCGCTGTCCACGCTTGCTTGATGCCCCTCAACGGCGACGCGGCTTCCAGTTCAGAGATGCTGAAGAGCTCGCTGAAGAGATGAAAATCAGGGTTCCAGCCTCACGAACTACGCTTATATGCACTCTAGTCACGCCCATTTTGGCGGGCTTTGTTGCAGTGAGCGCGCGGACGCCTCTCATTGGATGCGAGTTAGCCCAAGCTCGATCTATAGGCTGCAGCAGTTGCGCAGAGCAACCTATGAGCTCGCTAGCTAGCCCGCTCAAGGTCTGCAGCTGCGCGACTGCGTTGACAATGGATACAAAAATTAAGGATAATTTTTTGGCTTCAATATCTCAGAAAAGATGAATCTTTCCGTGAGCGTAAGCTAGCTTACATAATCTGAGAGAACCTCTCAGTAAGAGAATGATAGTTTTATGAAGAAAAAAATGATATATATATATATATATATATATATATATTCATTCTATGTAAGTTTAAATGTGTTCATAAAAACAAAGGTTTTTCATGTTGTCACTTATTTATCAGACCAGGAAGTTACATGTGTTTTACATGCCATAAATGTAGCCTATACAATTTATCAATTACAATATTTGTTGGCTAAAACAACGTTTTGATTTATATATTTTTTACATTACCTTTTTCAGGTTTGTTGCTTCATAAATTTTTTGGTGCCTCAATTGTAGTTGCAGTTTAATGCATGTTTAATTTTTAAGGGAGGTATAGGCCAATAATTTGTTTTGCTGGTTGTGATGGGAAGGTGACAGAATGATGCATCTCCCACAATGTTCACATGAAACCCATATCTTTGGTGGTGTTGTGCAACTTACCCCATGTAGTCTGACAACAAGCCCGCCTATAGGTATTCTATGAACCGTATATATTATTTCAAAATTGATTAAATTAATTATTTTCCTCAAAATTCTATAAACAATACCCCATAATGACAATGTGAAAGAAGTTTTTTGAAATCTTTGCAAATGTACTAAAAATTAAAAAATCACATTTAAGTAAATATACACAGCCTTTGCCATGACACTCAAAATTGAGCTCAGGTGCATCCTGTTTCCACTGATCATCCTTGAGATGTTTCTACAACTTGATTGGAGTCCACCTGTGGTAAATTCAGTTGATTGTACATGATTTGGAAAGGCACACACTTGTCTATATAAGGTCCCACAGTTAACAGTGCATGTCAGGTTGGGTACTGAAGAGTTTGCCGTTGATGTAGAGTCTGACTTAGGGTTCAGGTGGAGAGGCGGAAGTGGAAACGCGCTCTGTTGGCGAGAGAGAGAGAGAGAGAGAGAGAGAGAGAGAGAGAGAGAGAGAGAGAGAGAGAGAGTATATTGTTGACATAATTGCCTAATGTTTACTTTCCCAATGTCCCACCATTCCTGTAAAGATGAAAAAAGATCTTTTTGTTCTTTAAAAGACTCCCAATAAAACCTAAAAACATCTTTAAACTGTAAATCTGACAACAGAGACACATTAAAATGCCAATAAGAACTACTTAATTTAACAGAACCAACAATCATTCTACACACAACCAAACTATGATCAGAGAAACCTACTGGAAAAATTGAGCCATTTACAAAAAACTAAGATGATGTTTAAAAACATAAAACCTATCTAACTCGTGCCATTGACAACACATTTTCACTGAGCATGTGTCCATGTGTATTGTTTAACGCCATGGTTAAAGTTTCTCCATACATCACCAAGCTCATTCCCTTCTATCATTTGTATCAGTTTTCGCGTGAAGCCATATGTGGTTCTACATGATTCCTGTCTATATTTCTTTCTGACACAATTAAAATCTCCTCCCACAACCAAAAATTCTTCATTATCACATTTTTTCTATTACTGTATTCAATTGATCTAAAAAGCACATTCTTCCTATCTGTGAGGTTGGTGCATACACACAAATAAAAACAAAAACATGATCTTCAAAATGAGCTTTTATCTTTAACAATCTACCTTTTACAGTCTCCTCTACTACACAAGATGAGGGAGCAAAATTTTTATTAAACAAAACTGCAACTCCTCCACTAATTGAAGTATTGTGACTCAGAAAAAGAAGACTACCCCATTCCTTAGCCCATTCAACAGCAATTTCCACATCACTATGTGTCTCCTGTAGAAACAGGACATCAGTTTTATTCTGTTTCGCTACTTCATAAATCTGAGCTCTCTTTCTGCAGTCTCTAGCCCCATTAACATTTAAAGATGCAATGCTTAATGTCACTCATAAATAAAAAGAAAAAAGAAAACAGAACACTGAGAGCAAAGCATCCAATAAGGGCATAAATACTAAACCACTTCATCATCATCATTATTCAGTTGGAATTGAATTTTTGTGACGATTTTTTTAAACTATATACCTCTTTTATCTGTAAATCTTCCTTCACTCATTAAACACCTAATATTTTCCAGGAGTCTTCTGAGATCTGGAAAATATTCTTCAATTTGCACTCCTCTCATATTTTTGGTCACCTTCAAGAATTTTCTGATCTCATCCACTCCATATTCAAGACATGACCAACTGGATTGTGAACAAACGGAGCCACTAGAATCAGAGCACTCACCCTCACTGCTTTCATTGTCCACTTTATTCCCTTCTTGATTCTTTTCTAGCCTGTTTCAAAACCATGCTTTTGTCATTTTTTTTCCTCTTCAGAGGCGTTTTAAAAACAACCTGATCCATATCCATTAAAGTGTCCTCATTTTGAACTACACTTCCACTTGTGACTCAGTATCAAAGAACTGATTCAATCTCATTTGTGTGTTGTCAAGAGCTCCTCCACAATCAATACTGTTGCTTTCCACACTCTCCCTGTTTATAATTTCAGAATTTTTGGCATTTCTTTCATTAACTTCAACACTTTCTCTAGTTAGATCAGATTCAACATTTTTTTCTACAGACATTACTTTTGGACCACTAGAATTCGGTGCATTAGAAGTACTGGCGACTTCTCCGCCTTTATTCTGCTCAGCTGCTACCATTTACAGCGTCATTCTGCCCACTGCGCTGAGCGCTGCTTTCTCGGGCACCCGCGGATCAAATGACCAGACTTTCCACACCCAAAGCACCTCATCGTGTCTGTAGTTACAAAACGGTGTAATCAAACTCATCCACTTTAAATTTAAAATTTACATCAAGATCAGTTCTACTTCCGTTCAGAATCATAAACGTGAAACGCCTGAACGCACACTACATGCTTCACCAACCCCGATTTACATCCTATAGCGATCTTTTTATGGGAGCAATCAGTTTGCCAAAACGTGACAATTCCTTCATCAACATCTCATCTTTAATGAAGGGGGTACGCTCGATATTGTGACTTTTTAGCAGGAGCAGAAAGAGGTAATACTGGAGTATATAATCCACGTATGTTTATTCCCTTTCCAACAACTTCATTCGCTTTTTCTACTGTATTTAAAAAACAGTACAATTGAGTTATTCATTTTGGACCGCTAACACACATTCATGACCCACTACATCACCGATCGCTACACTACACTCCTCCACACTCCCTCGCAGCCACCACCTTCACACCGTAGGCGCCAGCGTGAGTGCGCCGAGAGTACATCTCCTGAGCCGCCATGCTCCCCAGTACAAGGACTGGCTTAGGCAGGCGCTCAGTACTAAATTTCTCAACAAACAACAAACAAAACAACAAAAAACACAAAAAAGTAAGAGGGGGAAATAATCTTTTAAAGCCACAACGGGCACAAAAAAAGACCACACACTCACCACACCACTCGGTCCGCTCAACAAACGCCCGCACATGCGCACAGAGAGAGAGAGAGAGAGAGAGAGAGAGAGAGATTT
>NW_026265423.1:0-11719 GCF_025860055.1 Xyrauchen texanus | reverse complement strand
CCAAGTCGGCGTGGTTTCCGAGATACACCCTGTCAAAATCCCATCCAGGGGGAAGCCTATAGGGCACCCGTCAAATAGGCTACAGGATGGATTCTCTTTTTGAATTAGACATTTTCAGCGGGTCAGATCCTGTAAAGATTTGGGGATTTCACCATATGTGGTGAAGTCCAGTCGGTAACTTATTAAGCTACAGGTTGGATGCTGATTTTGACCGGGTGTATTTCGAGAACCAAGCCGACTTTCGGCTCCATACTCTGGGGTCATGGGGGGCACAAGGGTCCCTACCCATGCCCAGAGTATGGGGCTCCAAGTCGGCTTAGTTCCCGAGATACACCCGGTCAAATCTCATCCAGGGGGAAGCCTATAGAGCGCCCGTCAAATAAGTTACAGGATGGATGCGGTTTCTGACTTAGACATTTTCAGCGGGTCAGATCCTGTAAAGATTTGGGGATTTCACCATATGTGGTGAAGTCCAGTCGGTAACTTATTAAGCTACAGGTTGGATGCTGATTTTGACCGGGTGTATCTCAGGAAGCAAGCCGACTTTGGGCTCCATACTCTGGGTTCTTGGGGGTCCCACTGGTCCCTACCCATGCCCAGAGTATGGAGCACAAAGTCGGCGTAGTTTCCGAGATACACCCGGTTAATTTCCCATTTTTGACCAGGCATAACTCAGGAGCAAAGCCGACTTTGGGCTCCATAATCTGCGGTCATGGGGGGCACAAGGGTCCCTACCCATGCCCAGAGTATGGGGTTCCAAGTCGGCTTAGTTCCCGAGATACACCCGGTTAAATCCCATCCAGGGGGAAGCCTATAGGGCACCCGTCAAATAATTTACAGTATGGATGCTGTTTCTGACTTAGACATTTTCAGCGGGTCAGATCCTGTAAAGATTTGGGGATTTCACCATATGTGGTGAAGTCCAGTCAGTAACTTATTAAGCTACAGGCTGGATGCTGATTTTGACTGGGTGTATTTCGAGAACCAAGCCGACTTTCGGCTCGATACTCTGGGGTCATGGGGGGCACAAGGGTCCCTACCCATGCCCAGAGTATGGAGCTCCAAGTCGGCTTAGTTCCCGAGATACACCCGGTTAAAATCCCATCCCGGTAAATAGTTCTCCCGAACCGGACTGACCACGGACTAGGGGCCAGTCTCGTTCGAAAGGGCTGCCGAGACCTTTCCAGCGAGCCCTTCCTCGCCTCTCAAGCCCACCGGGAACATAAAAGGGCCCACGGTGCAGCCGGAGGGGAGACAGCCTGTCAGTGGTGCTGAAAGGAAAGCGGCATCGACATTCTTCATTCATCGGCCTCGCCCTCGCCGTCCGGTGGGCTAGAGAGACCGGGAGGGTGTCGTTGGAAAGGTCTCGAAGAGCCCCGTCGACCGAGATCGGTCCGAGTTCGATGGTCGGTCCGGTTCGGAGGGAACTTCGAGCGTAAAGGCGCATTTCGCAGGGGCCCTTTCTCCGGTTCCCC
This sequence comes from Xyrauchen texanus, assembly GCF_025860055.1. Lineage (NCBI taxonomy): Eukaryota > Metazoa > Chordata > Actinopteri > Cypriniformes > Catostomidae > Xyrauchen > Xyrauchen texanus. Next base: position 10,244 of record NW_026265423.1, on the reverse strand, counting down.
GCGCTAGGGAGGCCTGGTGGGTGTCGTTGGAAAGGTCTCGGCGAGCCCGTGTAACCCCGAGTCTGTTTCCTAACCCTACCCTATATTTTCACTGGGCCCTTTGGAGAGGGTCTTTCTGTCTACGAGTGGAAGAGGCCTTTGTGAGAGATTTTGAAAAAAGAAGGTCAAAAATATTTCCCTGCACTGTAGGGACTCGTCCTCCTAGTATGTGGCAGTGGGGACCCTAGGCTACCAGCATGCGATGTTTGGGGCCCCCCGGGTCGATTTTGGGAAAAATAGGCTGTTAGGTGGATGAATAGGCTGTTCGTGGGACGAGAGGAAGACTACGGTGAAGAGTAGTCACTTAGGTGGCGCTTTAGGCACAATGACGAAAAATAGGCACTTAGGTGGATGAATAGGCTGTTCGTGGGACGAGAGGAAGAGTAGGATGAAGAGTAGTCACTTAGGTGGCGCTTTAGGCACAGTGATGAAAAATAGGCTCTTAGGTGGATGAATAGGCTGTTCGTGGGACGAGAGGAAGACCACGGTGAAGAGTAGTCACTTAGGTGGCACTTTAGGCACAATGATGAAAAATAGGCACTTAGGTGGATGAATAGGCTGTTCGTGGGACGCGAGGATGACCACGGTGAAGAGTAGGCACTTAGGTGGCACTTTAGGCACAGTGATGAAAAATAGGCACTTAGGTGGATGAATAGGCTGTTCGTGGGACGAGAGGAAGACTAGGATGAAGAGTAGTCACTTAGGTGGCGCTTTAGGCACAATCATGAAAAATAGGCACTTAGGTGGATGAATAGGCTGTTCGTGGGACGCGAGAATGACCACGGTGAAGAGTAGGCACTTAGGTGGCACTTTAGGCACAATGATGAAAAATAGGCACTTTGGTGGATGAATAGGCTGTTCGTGGGACGCGAGGATGACCACGGTGAAGAGTAGGCACTTAGGTGGCACTTTAGGCACAATGATGAAAAATAGGCACTTAGGTGGATGAATAGGCTGTTCGTGGGACGAGAGGAAGACCACGGTGAAGAGTAGTCACTTAGGTGGCACTTTAGGCACAATGATGAAAAATAGGCACTTAGGTGGATGAATAGGCTGTCCGTGGGACGCGAGGATGACCACGGTGAAGAGTAGGCACTTAGGTGGCACTTTAGGCACGATGATGAAAAATAGGCACTTAGGTGGATGAATAGGCTGTCCGTGGGACGAGAGGAAGACCACGGTGAAGAGTAGTCACTTAGGTGGCGCTTTAGGCACAATGATGAAAAATAGGCACTTAGGTGGATGAATAGGCTGTCCGTGGGACGCGAGGAAGACCACGGTGAAGAGTAGGCACTTAGGTGGCGCTTTAGGCACAATGATGAAAAATAGGCACTTAGGTGGATGAATAGGCTGTCCGGGGGACGCGAGGAAGACCACGGTGAAGAGTAGTCACTTAGGTGGCACTTTAGGCACAATGATGAAAAATAGGCACTTAGGTGGATGAATAGGCTGTCCGTGGGACGCGAGGAAGACCACGGTGAAGAGTAGGCACTTAGGTGGCACTTTAGGCACAATGATGAAAAATAGGCACTTAGGTGGATGAATAGGCTGTCCGTAGGACGCGAGGAAGACCACGGTGAAGAGTAGGCACTTAGGTGGCACTTTAGGCACAATGATGAAAAATAGGCACTTAGGTGGATGAATAGGCTGTCCGTGGGACGCGAGGAAGACCACGGTGAAGAGTAGGCACTTAGGTGGCACTTTAGGCTGATAGGTGGACGAATTCATGAAGAATAGGCGCCTAGGTGGTCGAATAGGCTGTTCGTGGGACGAGAGGAAGACTAGGATGAAGAGTAGTCACTTAGGTGGCGCTTTAGGCACAATCATGAAAAATAGGCACTTAGGTGGATGAATAGGCTGTCCGTGGGACGCGAGGAAGACCACAGTGAAGATTAGGCACTTAGGTGGCACTTTAGGCGCTTCGTTGACGCCATCCCACAACCTATTCGATGCACGTCGAGTAGGTTGCCCGTTGGACCGTGATGCCTCCTTGTGGCGAACCCCTGAACTGCAGCATTTTGCAACTTCACCAGTGCGGTTTTGGGGGGCCCTGGGGGCCCACGGGGGGGCTAGGAGCGGGGGACAAAGCCCCAGGGCATCCTGGGGTGGGGGCCGAGGGATCCTGGGAAGCACCGGGCCCCCCAAAAATCATCTAGGGGGCTGCGCGCAGCGTCCACGAACTGCCTGCCACGAGCTGCCTAGTAAGTTACAGGACGGTCGCAGGTACCATAAGGCATAGCGTTAGGGAACATAGGCGCTTCGACGGACGTCGGCCCATTCAAATAAGTTGCCATATGACGCATAGGCTGTGCGATGGACCGTAGGCTCAATTTGGATCCGTTTGGCCTCTTAAGCGTATGGCGAGTCGGCGTTTTTTCCCTAATAGCGCAAACGGCGCAATTGTTGCGCAATAGGCTGTTGGTTGACACCACCGGGGGCGCTCTTGCACTGCGGGACGACACCGACGTCCACCGGACGGCCTGTTCCGTCCACCGGGGCGTCGTTTCGTCCACCTGTCGGCCTATTCGATCCACCTAAGTGACTAAGTCTTGCTCTCGTCCCACGAACAGCCTATTCGATCCACCGAGTGACTATTTTTCATCATTGTGCCTAAAGAGCCACCTAAGTGACCGCTCTTCACCGTAGTCTTCCTCACGTCCCCGGACAGCCTATTCGATCCACCTGAGTGCCGAAAGTGACCACCCTTCACCGTGGTCTTCCTCTCGTCCCACGAACAGCCTATTCGTCCACCTAAGTGCCTATTTTTCGTCATTGTGCCTAAAGCGCCACCTAAGTGACTACTCTTCATCCTTAGTCTTCCTCACGTCCCACGAACAGCCTATTCATCCACCTGAGTGCCTATTTTTCGTCATTGTGCCCAAAGTGCCACCTGAGTGACCGCTCTTCACCGCGGTCTTCCTCACGTCCCACGAACGGCCTATTCATCCACCTAAGTGCCTATTTTTCGTCATTGTGCCCAAAGTGCCACCTAAGTGACCGCTCTTCACCGCGGTCTTCCTCACATCCCACGAACGGCCTATTCATCCACCTAAGTGACTATTTTTCGTCATTGTGCCTAAAGCGTCACCTAAGTGACTACTCTTCGTCCTTAGTCTTCCTCACATCCCACGAACAGCCTATTCATCCACCTAAGTGCCTATTTTTCGTCATTGTGCCTAAAGCGCCACCTAAGTGACTACTCTTCATCCTTAGTCTTCCTCACGTCCCACGAACAGCCTATTCAGCCACCTGAGTGCCTATTTTTCGTCATTGTGCCCAAAGTGACACCTAATTGACCGCTCTTCACCGCGGTCTTCCTCACGTCCCACGAACGGCCTATTCATCCACCTAAGTGACTATTTTTCGTCATTGTGCCTAAAGCGCCACCTAAGTGACTACTCTTCATCCTAGTCTTCCTAGCGTCCCACCGAACAGCCTATTCATCCACCTAAGTGCCTATTTTTCATCATTGTGCCAAAAGCCACCTAAGTGACTACTCTTCGTCCTTAGTCTTCCTCACGTCCCACGAACAGCCTATTCATCCACCTAAGTGCCTATTTTTCGTCATTGTGCCCAAAGTGCCACCTAAGTGACCGCTCTTCACCGTGGTCTTCCTCACGTCCCACGAACGGCCTATTCATCCACCTAAGTGACTATTTTTCGTCATTGTGCCTAAAGCGCCACCTAAGTGACTACTCTTCATCCTAGTCTTCCTCGCGTCCCACGAACAGCCTATTCATCCACCTAAGTGCCTATTTTTCATCATTGTGACAAAAGCGACACCTAAGTGACTACTCTTCGTCCTTAGTCTTCCTCACGTCCCACGAACAGCCTATTCATCCACCTAAGTGCCTATTTTTCGTCATTGTGCCCAAAGTGCCACCTAAGTGACCGTTCTTCACCGCGGTCTTCCTCACGTCCCACGAACGGCCTATTCATCCACCTAAGTGACTATTTTTCGTCATTGTGCCTAAAGCGCCACCTAAGTGACTACTCTTCATCCTAGTCTTCCTCGCGTCCCACGAACAGCCTATTCATCCACCTAAGGGCCTATTTTTCATCATTGTGCCTAAAGCGCCACCTAAGTGCCTACTCTTCACCGTAGTCTTCCTCTCGTCCCACGAACAGCCTATTCATCCACCTAAGTGCCTATTTTTCATCATTGTGCCTAAAGCGCCACCTAAGTGCCTACTCTTCACCGTAGTCTTCCTCTCGTCCCACGAACAGCCTATTCATCCACCTAGGCCCCTATTCTTCATGAATTCGTCCACCCATCAGCCTAAAGTGCCACCTAAGTCCCTACTCTTCACCGTAGTCTTCCTCTCGTCCCACGAACAGCCTATTCATCCACCTAGGTGCCTATTTTCATTAATTTCCTCCAAATTTGACATGGTGGTAGTCCAGGGAACCCCGGTTCAGGGTCCCGGATTTCAGGGTCCCAGGTGGGTGTTAAAATTTTCCCTGCGCTCTAGGGACTCGTCCTCCTAGTATGTGGCAGTGGGGACCCTAGGCTACCAGGATGCGAAGTTTGGGGCCCCTCGGGCCCCCGGGGGCCAAACTGCAGCCGATGACTCCGTTTGGCCCGAAATTGACACCCATGCCTCGTCAGGGGCCACTGGGGCCGTGTCTGGAGCCTCGTGTCCCTTCGACCCGTTTTCGTGCTTAATTGGCCCAAGTGTCAACGAACAGCCTACATAGAATAGGTTGCAGGACGGACGTCTGGAAAGCAGGGGTCAAAAGTTCAAAAATATTTCCCTGCGCTCTAGGGACTCGTCCTCCTAGTATGTGGCAGTGGGGACCCTAGGCTACCAGGATGCGAAGTTTGGGGCCCCTCGGGCCCCCTGGGGGCCAAACAGCAGACGATGCCTCCGTTTGGCCCGAAATTGACACCCACGCCTCGTCAGAGCCCCTGGGGCCGTGACTGGAGCCTCGTGTCCCTTCGACCCGTTTTCGTGCTTAATTGGCCCAAGTGTCAACGAACAGCCTACGTCGAATAGGTTGCAGGACGGACGTCTGGAAAGCAGGGGTCAAAAGGTCGCAGCTGCTCCAAATTTGACACGGTGGCAGTCCAGGGGCCCCCTGGGTCAGGATCCAGGGTTTCGGGGTCCTAGGTGGGCCCCCAGTCTGTTTCCTAACCCTACCCTGTATTTTCACTGGGCCCTTTGGAGAGGCTCTTTCTGTCTATGTGTGGAAGAGGCCTTTGTGAAAGATTTTGAAAAAAGAAGGTCAAAAATATTTCCCTGCGCTCTAGGGACTCGTCCTCCTAGTATGTGGCAGTGGGGACCCTAGGCTACCAGGATGCGAAGTTTGGGGCCCCTCGGGCCCCCGGGGGCCAAACTGCAGCCGATGACTCCGTTTGGCCCGAAATTGACACCCACGCCTCGTCAGGGGCCCCTGGGGCCGTGACTGGAGCCTCGTGTCCCTTCGACCCGTTTTCGTGCTTAATTGGCCCAAGTGTCAACGAGCGGCCTACGTCGAATAGGTTGCAGGACGGACGTCTGGTAAGAAGGGGTCAATAGGTCGCAGCTGCTCCAAATTTGACACGGTGGTAGTCCAGGGGCCCCTGGGTCAGGATCCAGGGTTTCGGGGTCCTAGGTGGGCCCTGAGTCTGTTTCCTAACCCTACCCTGTATTTTCACTGGGCCCTTTGGAGAGGCTCTTTCTGTCTATGAGTGGAAGAGGCCTTTGTGAGAGATTTTGAAAAAAGAAGGTCAAAAATATTTCCCTGCGCTCTAGGGACTCGTCCTCCTAGTATGTGGCAGTGGGGACCCTAGGCTACCAGGATGCGAAGTTTGGGGCCCCTCGGGCCCCCGGGGGCCAAACTGCAGCCGATGACTCCGTTTGGCCCGAAATTGACACCCACGCCTCGTCAGGGGCCCCTGGGGCCGTGACTGGAGCCTCGTGTCCCTTCCACCCGTTTTCGTGCTTAATTGGCCCAAGTGTCAACGAACAGCCTACGTCGAATAGGTTGCAGGACGAACGTCTGGAAAGCAGGGGTCAAAAGGTCAAAAATATTTCCCTACGCTCTAGGGACTCGTCCTCCTAGTATGTGGCAGTGGGGACCCTAGGCTACCTGGATGCGAAGTTTGGGGCCCCTCGGGCCCCCTGGGGGCCAAACTGCAGCCGATGACTCCGTTTGGCCCGAAATTGACACCCACGCCTCGTCAGGCGCCCCTGGGGCCGTGTCTGGAGCCTCGTGTCCCTTCGACCCGTTTTCGTGCTTAATTGGCCCAAGTGTCAACGAACAGCCTACGTCGAATAGGTTGCAGGACGGACGTCTGGAAAGCAGGGGTCAAAAGGTCGCAGCTGCTCCAAATTTGACATGGTGGTAGTCCTGGGGACCCTGGGTCAGGATCCAGGGTTTCAGGGTCCTAGGTGAGCCCCGAGTCTGTTTCCTAACCCTACCCTATATTTTCACTGGGCCCTTTGGAGAAGGTCTTTCTGTCTATGAGTGGAAGAGGCCTTTGTGAGAGATTTTGAAAGAAGGAGGTCAAAAATATTTCCCTGCGCTCTAGGGACTCGTCCTCCTAGTATGTGGCAGTGGGGACCCTAGGCTACCAGGATGCGAAGTTTGGGGCCCTTCGACCCGTTGGGGCCCCTCTGTCACGGAGGCGCGGCCTCCTAAAGCTTAGTCTCCCGTCTAGGGCAAACTCCTAGTGACGTAACTCCGAGTCCGCGAGGGTCAGAGAGACGAGGCAGGGCTCGTTCGAAGGGTCTGAGCGAGCCGCGTCGGACCGGCAGCGAACGGGGTCCAGGGTCGCTCCGCATTCGGAGGCAGGGTCCCGAACGCGTTCCTACGCGCCCCCGGTAAGGTACGGGGGGCCGCCGTCCTGCGCGACGGTGCGCTAGGGAGGCCAGGTTGGGCTCCTTCGACAGGGCTCGGGCAGCCCTTTTGCACGAGACCGGTCCCGACGCCGTGGTTGCTCCGGTTCGGGAGCAGCGTCCGCAGGATGCCGGTCGGTACGGGGCCGATTCCTCCGGAACCCGGAGCCTCACGCACTTGTCCCTGGGCTCTCCGGAAAGGTCTCGACGCGCCCCGTCGAACGAGACGAGTGCGGAGTCCGTGGTCGGTCCGGTTCCGGAGGGAGGTCGGGCGGAAGGGGCGCTTTTTCGCGGGGCCCTTTCTCCGGTTCCCGGCGCGCTAGGGAGGCGAGGTGGGTGTCGTTGGAAAGGTCTCGGTTAGCCCCGTCGAACGAGACCAGCCCCGAGTCCTTGGGCGGTCCGCTTCGGGAGGGATTCAGGATCCTAGGAGGGCCCCGAGTCTTTTTCATGACTTTACCCTATATTTTCACTGGGCCCTTTGGAGAGGGTCTTTCTGTCTATGAGTGGAAGAGGCCTTTGTGAGAGATTTTGAAAAAAGAAGGTCAAAAATATTTCCCTGAGCTCTAGGGACTCGTCCTCCTAGTATGTGGCAGTGGGGACCCTAGGCTACCAGTTTGCAAAGTTTGGGGCCCCCCGGGTCTATTTTGGGAAAAATAGGCAGTTAGGTGGATGAATAGTCTGTTCGTGGGACGAGAGGAAGACTACGGTGAAGAGTAGTCACTTTAGGCACTTCGTGGACAATGACGAAAAATAGGCACTTAGGTGGATGAATAGGCTGTTCGTGGGACGTGAGGAAGACTAAGGACGAAGAGTAGTCACTTAGGTGGCGCTTTTGGCACAATGATGAAAAATAGGCACTTAGGTGGATGAATAGGCTGTTCGTGGGACGCGAGGAAGACTAGGATGAAGAGTAGTCACTTAGGTGGCGCTTTAGGCACAATGACAAAAAATAGTCACTTAGGTGGATGAATAGGCCGTTCGTGGGACGTGAGGAAGACTGCGGTGAAGAGCGGTCATTTAGGTGGCACTTTGGGCACAATGACGAAAAATAGGCACTTAGGTGGATGAATAGGCTGTTCGTGGGACGTGAGGAAGACTAAGGACGAAGAGTAGTCACTTAGGTGGCGCTTTTGGCACAATGATGAAAAATAGGCACTTAGGTGGATGAATAGGCTGTTCGTGGGACGCGAGGAAGACTAGGATGAAGAGTAGTCACTTAGGTGGCGCTTTGGGCACAATGACGAAAAATAGGCACTCAGGTGGATGAATAGGCTGTTCGTGGGACGTGAGGAAGACTAAGGATGAAGAGTAGTCACTTAGGTGGCGCTTTAGGCACAATGACGAAAAATAGGCACTTAGGTGGATGAATAGGCTGTTCGTGGGACGTGAGGAAGACTAAGGACGAAGAGTAGTCACTTAGGTGACGCTTTAGGCACAATGACGAAAAATAGTCACTTAGGTGGATGAATAGGCCGTTCGTGGGACGTGAGGAAGACCGCGGTGAAGAGCGGTCACTTAGGTGGCACTTTGGGCACAATGACGAAAAATAGGCACTTAGGTGGATGAATAGGCCGTTCGTGGGACGTGAGGAAGACCGCGGTGAAGAGCGGTCACTCAGGTGGCACTTTGGGCACAATGACGAAAAATAGGCACTCAGGTGGATGAATAGGCTGTTCGTGGGACGTGAGGAAGACTAAGGATGAAGAGTAGTCACTTAGGTGGCGCTTTAGGCACAATGACGAAAAATAGGCACTTAGGTGGACGAATAGGCTGTTCGTGGGACGAGAGGAAGAGTAGGATGTAGAGTAGTCACTTAGGTGGCGCTTTAGGCACAATGACGAAAAATAGGCACTTAGGTGGACGAATAGGCTGTTCGTGGGACGAGAGGAAGACCACGGTGAAGAGTGGTCACTTTAGGCACTCAGGTGGACGAATAGGCTGTCCGTGGGACGTGAGGAAGACTACGGTGAAGAGCGGTCACTTAGGTGGCGCTTTTGGCACAGTGATGAAAAATAGGCGCTTAGGTGGACGAATAGGCTGTTCGTGGGACGAGAGGAAGAGTAGGATGTAGAGTAGTCACTTAGGTGGCGCTTTAGGCACAATGACAAAAAATAGGCACTTAGGTGGACGAATAGGCTGTTCGTGGGACGAGAGGAAGACCACGGTGAAGAGTGGTCACTTTAGGCACTCAGGTGGACGAATAGGCTGTCCGTGGGACGTGAGGAAGACTACGGTGAAGAGCGGTCACTTAGGTGGCGCTTTTGGCACAGTGATGAAAAATAGGCGCTTAGGTGGACGAATAGGCTGTTCGTGGGACGAGAGGAAGACCACGGTGAAGGGTGGTCACTTTCGGCACTCAGGTGGACGAATAGGCTGTCCGGGGGACGTGAGGAAGACTACGGTGAAGAGCGGTCACTTAGGTGGCGCTTTAGGCATAATGATGAAAAATAGTCACTTCGGTGGACGAATAGGCTGTTCGTGGGACGAGAGCAAGACTTAGTCACTTAGGTGGACGAATAGGCTGACAGGTGGACGAAACGACGCCCCGGTGGACGGAACAGGCCGTCCGGTGGACGTCGGTGTCGTCCCGCAGTGCAAGAGCGCCCCCGGTGGTGTCAACCAACAGCCTATTGAGCAACAATTGCGCCGTTTGCGCTATTAGGGAAAAAACGCTGACTCGCCATACGCTTAAGAGGCCAAACGGATCCAAATTGAGCCTACGGTCCATCGCACAGCCTATGCGTCATATGGCAACTTATTTGAATGGGCCGACGTCCGTCGAAGCGCCTATGTTCCCTAACTCAACTGAGATATTTCGGCATTTCAGCTCGAAACTCATGGATTTACACCATGTCACTCTTTTTTACATAAGTGCATGGGGAAGTACTCATGGACCTGGCGAGCAGGGTATTGCAGCATGACCCACCCACGTACAGTATTTTTCTCTCATGCAACCTATGTGAATGTGGAAATAGACAATTCTTCAAAAGTCTTGGGCAAGTATGGAAACAACAATGAAAGTTACAGTGACATTGGAGCTCAATTCACTGGATTTACATTTCAGACTGAAAACCATTACAGCATGGAACTGATATTTGCTCAAAAGCGCAAACCTGGGAGTGGACAGGCAAAATGCTTTTTGGAAATTGGCAAGAGAAAAGTAGTCAAGAGCAATAGCTGCCGAAACCCAGGATCAAACCAGGGACTTTTAGATCTTCAGTGTAGTGCTCTCCCAACTGAGCTATTTCGGCATATCACTTCAGAACTCATGGATTTACACCATGTCACTCTTTTTTACACAAGTGCATGGGGAAGTACTCATGAGCCTGGCGAGCAGGGTATTGCACATGACCCACCCACGTACAATATTATTCTCTCATGCAA
>NW_026265422.1:0-11745 GCF_025860055.1 Xyrauchen texanus | reverse complement strand
CTTAATTTCACATCAGCATTTTCTCTTAGGAAGTATGTGTGTTTTAAATAATCATTTAAACAGAAAATGTGTTTAAACTGAAGTCATTTTGAGTCTGTCACGACGCATAATTTGATCGCACTGTGGGAGCAGGATTCTTTTTATTTTTTTTATTAAAGATTCATATCAAACATACAACAAGGCACATTGCAATCATATTCAATCAATCTTACAACATGAATTGAACATGGAGTACAACATTGATACATTTTCCATAAAACAAAACCAAACAAACAAAAAATAAATGAAGGCAAAAGAGACCAAGGGACTCAGCAGTAGACACTAAGGAATGAGTTTGCATAAGTATTCATGACAAATTAGGGCTTTTTTGTTTTGCAACATTTCAGGGATTGTTTATACAGAATTATATCATTTAGAAAGGCATTAAAGACAGGGGATGTTTTAAGAAATCGACATTTGTGTATGAAATATTTGGCCATTAAAATCAGATTATTCACTCCAAACTCAGTTGTTCTGTTCTCCATTTGAAGTCCAAATTTAATGTATTCATATGTTAAAATTGGGATATTTTGTGTATCGTACATGATCCAGTACTGGAAAGCATCCCAGAAGGTCTGGGTTACACTACAAGAGAAGAAGAGATGTTCTGCGGTTTCAATGTCAGAATCACAGAAAGTACAAACATTCACATCCATATTAAATCTTTGATGCAAGAAGTTGTTCCATGGATAAATCTCATTCATCACTTTGAAGTGAACTTCTTTTACCTTCGGTGAAATAGGAAAAGAAAGGTAACTGGTTCTTATCTTCACTAAACAATTGCTGGTACATTTCTGGAAGATAAGTTTTCTCTTGAATGGTGAAGGGAAGCAGATCGAAGTGAGGACATTTCTAAAAAATGTATTATTACATTTATTTTTATCTAAGAAATGATATGCATCTATGATTAACGTGGGCTCTCGAGGAATAACCACAGAGTATGTTAACATGCCTTTGATCAGAGCTTGTGGGATTGCCTGAATTACAGTTTTAAATTGCCTCTCAGTGCACATCAAACTGTATTTCCGGATAAAGACATCATATGTTAAGAAGTTACCACAATTATCTAATAAATGAACAATCGACCAGACACCCTTTTCCATCCATTCACTGCAGAAAAAAGATTTTCTCTTAATTAATATACTTCTGTTATTCCATATTGGGACCGTGTGAGGAGTAAAGTTATATTTGTATATGAGTTTCCAGTATTGGAGAACCTGTTGATGGAAAGTTGAAAGCTTATTCGGTAGTTTGGAAATGTTGAAGTTACATCTTAATAAGAAATGTATGCCAACAAACATTTTGAAGATTTTGAAGGGAAATCAAACCAGAAATTATCACCTTTTATAATAAAATTTTGTAACCATTTTAATTTGATGGTACCATTCATTGGGTCAAAGTCAATGGCATTTAACCCCCTTCTTTGGCAGATTTCACTGTATCACTTTTTATTTACATAATGATATTTATTTTTCCATATAAAATTGAAATGATCTTGATTGATCTTCTTAATTCATTTGTCGTAGGCTGGGAATGTAAGTCTTGACAAGCTTTGCATTTTAGTAAGTAAAATGCGTCCAAAAACAGATAAGTCTCTTTGAAGCCAACTGTTAAGAGTAGTTCTATTTTTCTGAATGATATTTTCTATGTTGGATGTTTCTCTAACCTTTTTATCTTTAGAATTATAATACCCAAGTATCTGACTTCATTTTTAACTGGGATATTATACATATTAATCATGCCATGGTCTTGAATAGTTAAAATTTCACATTTTTCCATATTCAACTTTAAACCAGATGCTTTGGAGAACAAAGAAATCTCTTTTAATGCCACTGGAACTTGTCTTGCATTCTTTAAAAAGGTGTGGTGTCATCTGCCAGTTGACGTATTACCAATGAATTTCCCATGACATTTAGGGGTTGGATGTTCAGGTTATTTTTTACATGGATTGCTATTAATTCGGCTACAATGATAAATAACAAAGGCGAGGTTGGACAAACTTGTCGAATGCCTCTCTTTATATCAAAGCGCTTAGATGTTCCAAAAGGCAGAGACACTGAACTACTGATGTCTGTATATAGCATATTGATTATGTCAATAAACTTATTCCCAAACCCAAAACACTCCCGAGTCCTTAAAAGAAATCTATGTTCGACCATGTCGAAGGCCTTGTAAAGTGCAAAAAAGAATAATTCCATCATCCTTAATTAAGTGTTTATAGTCTAACAGATCTAATACCAATCTTATATTGTTATGTATAGATCTGTCTCGGAGAAAACCAGATTGAGTATCACTTATAACATCAGCCAGACCATTCCTCAACCTGTCAGCAATCACATGAGAAAACAGCTTATAGTCAGTGTTCAATAAGGTGATAGGGCGAAGATTATTGATATATCTTTTGTCTTTGCCTTGTTTGGGAATGAGAGTTATTAGCCCCTGTTTCATTGTAGGTGTAAGTGTCCTATTGCTCAAAATGTCCTTTATAGCCTCCAATAAAAATCCTTTCAGGTCAACCCAAAAGAATTTGTCAAAGTTGGATGTCAGGCCATCTTGTCCTGGTGCTTTCCCTACTGCTATTCTCTTTATTGCTTCATCTAATTCTGCCATGTCACATATTTCTTTAAAGGCTAATTCTATCTGGGGATATACTGCCTCAAACCACCAAGGAAAATATCGGAGTCATATCTTGAATATTCAGAGCCATAAAGTTTGGAGTAAAGTTTATACATTTCTTCAGATATTATTTTATGATCTGTGCACTCTGTATCATTAATCATTAATGAATTAATTATCTTTCTCTCCTGTCTCCTTTTCTCTAATCCACTCAAATAAGACGTGTTTTTCTCCCCTTCCTCTATCCATTTAGCCCGAGACCTTACATAAACCCCTTGAGCTTTTTTAAGATACAAGTGATCTGGTTTTTCTTGTAGGTTAATGAATGTGCTTTTATCATCATTGGACATTAGAGTTTTATCACAGTATCTATTAATGTCCTGTACCAATTGGATCTCATATTGCTTTTGTTTGCCATGTTTGGATTTACTGTATTGTATGGAAAACTCCCTTGCCTTAAACTTAAAGTACTCCCATCTACTACTATAATTGCCCACATGTATATCATTTTTAATTTTCTCTATCAAATTTCGGATAATTGTATTATATTCCTCATCTTTTAGAAGGTCTGCATTACATTTCCAGTAATCTTTTTATTTTTGGGCCTATTATCTGGATTTAATTCAAGATTTATCACACAGTGATCAGTTAAAGGTGCACTATTAATCCACACATTTGAGACATTGCTAGAAATTCCAGGGGTTGCTAACCATAAATCTATTCTGGATTTACTACTACCATTGGGTTTGACCCATGAGAATTGAATGACCTCTGGGTTCCTATCCCTCCAAATGTCTATTAAGCTGTTTGAATTTAGGAAATCACATAGAATAGTATTCCAGTAGTTTGTATTGTATTTAGAAGGATATCTATCCTGCCATTCATCAGGTGTCAGATTTAAATCTCCACCAATCAAAATAAGTTCAGTATGATATATTTCCTTATATTCAGTGACTACATCCTTAACTTCTGATAACAGCATTTTGTTCTGATTACTACCATTAAAGCCATAAATGTTCACCAAAAAATAAAAATCCCTTCAATATTTAACACAACAGCAAGCCAGTGACCAAATCCATCAGCTTAAAAGTGATTACTTTCCCTGGACATTTATTGAAGCAGATGGCTACACCGCCAGATCGATTGGAACATGACTGAATATAATCTTTCCCCATTGGTTTGACCAGAAGGCGGCATCAGCGTCACTGGAGTGAGTCTCTTGGAAGAAAGTACAGTGGGCATTTTGTCCCTTACAAAATAAAAATACTGCTTTCCTCTTCACTGAATCTCTAAGGCCTCTTGTGTTCAAAGAAGTTCACAATAAACTCGTCTTTAACATAAAGAAAAAATACTGCTGTAACAATAAAGCAGTAACAATAGCCACCAAAGGAAACTATATATATATATAGCCTAACTATATTAGTAAAGATCTCTTTTTAGTTCTTTAGAAATATAACTAATGGGTGAACCTCTAACATTCAAACAAATAGGGATGTAACGCTACCCTGCCTTTGACTGATCATTTTCAAAAGTCATTCCATGCCTATGATGACTTGTTTTTATTCTCTGGCATATATGCGACGACCGTTTATGTAGCCAAAAGGTCCCCTGTAATATGCCTTCACACCCGCTTTCCTTGCTTGCAGAATTTGCGGCCAGAGTTTTCCCCTTTCCAGCATGTCGTCCTTCGTCAAATCCTCGGCGATCCGGATCCCTGCAGCCTCACAGACCTGCGACTTTTTAGTCATTCTCCAGATGGCATCTCTATGTTGACGCTTGGTGAACTGCACAATCACCTGGCGTGTCTTGTTATCCTCCTTCCTCCCCAGGCGGTGTCCAGTGTCCACGTATTCCTCCATTTTCTGGGACCATTCTGGTGCGATCTCCCCAGCAGTCGTATCACCTCTTGCCTGATATTTTCATCCAACGTTACCTTCTCTTTGATTCCCTTTATTCGCCTGTATCTGTCTTGCTCCTTTGACCTTTCTGTGAATTCATCAACTTCTTTCCGTAAGACAGACATTTGGGTTTCCAAAGTAAAACTCTTCTCCTTGCATTCCTTGACCCCTTCAGCATTGAACTCAATTGACTTCGTAAGATTAGCAATCATCACAGTGTTCTGAGTTAGCTTAACGTCAAGCTCCGCCATCTTTTGGTCTTGACTATCAAACCTGGAGTGAAGTGCTTGAATTGCCAAGCGTTCATTTAAATCTTTGATCTCTGAATATTTCACAACAAATAAAACGGGGTGATATTGACAGTCCTTTCAAATGATTTAAGCGTAGATTAAACTATCAAACATACCAATGTTGTTTTATTCAGCTCTAAAATAAATTTTAACTAAACACACATCCAAGAAATCGTTAACTCAATTAATGTTTTGTACTGCATATCGGTTTAATAAATATCCGTTTGTCTACTAAAATAAATACAAACAATCAATAATAGTCTAATTAAAAACAACTAGTGAGTTAAATCACAAGACAGAAAGACTTGCATTTGTTAAATATATGGAAAGCAAAATGAGACCAATTGTTGTCTAGTCTAAGGGAGTGTATATTTCTGTTGAGAATTATATAAAAGACACATGAATAAAATGTGTTTTAAACTTATACGCCATTGTTTCTTTGGATTGTGTCACGACGCGTAATGTGATGACCCGGTGGGATACGTGTGTGATGTTATTGTCAAGAAACCATCAGAGATAAACGTTCAACACAAATGTATGTTTGCTCTCTTGAAGCGGTTCCACACTCAGATTACATCATTAGATCCTTCAGCTTCAGAAATAATAAAAGGATTGTTCAAACAAGACATCAGACATTGTTATGCATTAATAAAGTAAATGCAGCAACATGTATCTCTACAGTCTCTTTTGCCATCTTTTGAAACAAATGAACAACGTTTGTTACAGCAGCAGAGCTTATAAAAGATACAGATGGTTCATTCATGTCAATTAGAGACTTTATATCAGTGAGAACAATGTCTAAAGTGAGCAGTTGATCAGATTTCATCACAGTTTTGAAAGCTTCATCTTTTCATTAAAGATGACCTGTAAGACAAACATCCCACAACTCGTTGCATCTTCTTGGACTGTGTGTGAAATATGAGCAGACCTCCACTGAATGTTCCCCCACTCTTCCTTTCCGAGTCGCTTCAGCCGCATTCTGAAGTATTGTCTGTGTTTCAAAACCATTTACACACAAAATGTCTGAAAGAAAATGTAACTTTACAAGTGATCATGTTTTTACAATGATTTATTGTGTGTTTGTGTGTCATGTAATATGGGCTAATTTTTGGGATGCAGTTCTGAGACTCTCCATGTCAGATTCAGCAACTGCAGGATCCACAACAAACATGTGTTCGGAAGGAACATGAAGATACTGACAAAACACAATGAACAATATCAAATCACATTGTTACAATTGTACAATCATGTCTGTTTCCACAGTTTATCATCATTATTTTATTATTCCATAAAAGTTTAAAGGGATATTTCACCCAAAAATGAAACTGATCTTATAATTGACTCCCCTCGTGCCGTCCCAGAGGTGTTTCACTTTCTTTCTTTGACATTGGTGAGTAAATGATGAGAGATTGTTCAGTTTGGGGTGAACTATCACTTTATCAACCATTTGAGTTCATTGCACACTGTAAAAAATGACAGTAACAGTAAAATACTGTAAACATGCTACAGAAATAAAATGTTCATTGATTAACAAATATTAACTGTAAAATATACAGTAAAATGTTTTAATTTATTTTAAAAGACAATACAGTAGTTTTGTGCCCTTCTGTAGTTACTATGTGATTCACAAATACCTTATAAAGTAAACAACAGATTTTTACAGTGCCAGCGTGTAAATTACAACCATTTTAAACTGTGAAATGTTCAGGTTGTTCTGTAAAGTGGTTTACTACATTTGAACTGTATTTTAACATAATTATTCTGTCAATCACAGCTGCCAGATTTCTTTGACAGTGTTTAATCCAAGTTAGTTCTTCAGAGGTAACGCAAGTAACGGAGGTAAAGATTGGAAAATGCTGCAAATGCTCGATTCAGGACCGTGAACAGAAACCGAGCACAACGATTTAACCATTCGCTGGTGACGTCACACCAGGTGGACCTTAATCCGGCCCTGGGGCGTCATTACATCAAAACCACATTTGGTCCAGCCCGAATGTTTGTGTTCAGAATTGCAGGTGTTTGAGAGGAACTGAAGTGGGATTTAAAAGTTTAGCGACGAGAACTGTCACTGAAGTATTTATGTTCTACTAAATTTAGGCAGGACCTATAAGGACATGAAGAAATCCCTTCACTTACCACAAACATCCAGTGGTTGTTTCTTATATTCACACATGAAATGGCTCCATCAGACGTGTCAAAATGAACCTGTACAGTGTCATAAACGAGCATGATTACGATTATTAAAATTGCACTTTTGTACATGTTTATACATAGTTGCATTTGTTGTTTTAAAGGTGTAACACATGCCTATCTCCATATAGGATACTTCCGTCCTTCAAACCTTGTCGAGCGACTTGTTCTCTTTGTCACAGAATGACTCCGGTGGTGTAGTGATTTAGCTGTACAGTCTCACAGGCTTGTCGTGTTTGTTTAGGATAGCACGAATGTAACTCTCCATAACCTAAAGAATATGAATAACACAATTACAAGATGCATAATCAAGATACTGTTCTGATCTTAATGTCCTTGTATTATTATTATTATTATTTCTTTATATTACCATTCGATTGGATTAGATTGCATTTCATTTTCACAACTGCTGTTTAGAAAGTATTTTCTCTATTTCATCAGATAAACAATCAACTCCAATTTTAACAACAGTACAACCATTTATTTTTTAACGTGGAAATGTCAGCTAGGCATCTGCTGCCTCTTCTGTAGTGTCTTGAAGAATGGGTTCTTGATGGATGACCTCCTGTAAGAACGTGACACTGCTGGACACATTTTCAGTAACATGCCTAACAAGCAGCACAATGCAAAAGGGCCTGAACATTTGCAGGGCATCGTCAAGAGACACCGTGTTTTGCAACCTGGCAAAGACGAATGCTGCAAATGGTTTCAGGCCTTTATCGGTTGTCCTTTTATGCAATGCTGAAGTGACAGCTTTGATTACATGCGCAGCACACAGATGCAAAACCGTCTTCCACTTGATTTCTGCCCACACTGTAAAAAACATCCTGTAAATTTACTGTTTTCATGTAATAGCAGTAAGTTGCTGTTTTCCGCAATGCATTATGGGAGGACTTGGTCTCTTCAAATTGCATGCTGATAAGCAAAAGTATGACACGTGTTATTTAACAGTATTATACCATATTTTCTCCATGTGCATGGAAGAGGCAAGACATTTTGGCTTGTCAGCATGAGGTCATTGTGTAACTCAGCCTATGATTGTATTATCTGTAATGACCTATTACTTTTAAATATAACACTTTAAACATCCAATGAAGCTTTAGTGATTTAAATCAGATTATTGGATTGCATGTTTTAATCAGCAAGAGTGATTGAGTGAGTTCAGTAAGCACAAGACTGCATTTGCACAGTCATATCACACACACTGGGAAGTAACCTGAAGTTTTATCCAACCTGCACGTTTTCCTAAACTTTATCTGATGAACATATGAGTGGGAAATGAATCAAATCAATGATGTTTTTGTATTTTCTGACATTTTGGGTTATCTGCTGCTAGTTGCAACTCTGCCTATGATTTGAATATATGTAAGTTACCAAGTACTTCTTAATATTACATTATAAAGACCAGTCAAGCCTTTATCATTTGAATTAGTCCGTATACGGACACCTGAAGTTCATGCAACAGGCACATGTCTCAATCTTTATCTGAGTAAAAGAGAAGTTACGAACAAAATGAATAATTCTTGTGTGATTAATGTGAACGTGCATATTCAAACACCTACTGGCTTGAATGCAGAACTATTAGCGGCATGACAGAAAGTCGTGCACCACATCTGTGTCAGTCATTATCTGAAGACTTGCTTATCGAGATGGAATAGTTCAACTATCTGTTCTTTACATGATATTTCCTTGTCAGATCTGCAGGGAAACATGTGATACCACTGTGACCTCTGTGAAACATATGAGAATACACAGCGATGTCTCAAATATTATATTTGGTTGCTGCATAGGAAAATATAATAGGACGTTTAAAAACATGAAGGTTTGAAATCTCACGTGTACCGACACCATAAAGGATATGCAGAGCCCACAATGTGCACTACACATTCCTTGCAATGTCATTCTTTACCTGACTTTATTTCTCATATTAAAATGCACATTAAAGAGGGAAGAAAAGTCACATGCCCTTTCAAGCAGTGTGCTAAAACATTTACCTCTCACTTGTGTAGAAAACATACAAATACAGGAGGCTTAATTAACTCCAAATGTGGCCATACCTCTTCTTTCAGATGTTCTTTCACACATTTTGAGCTTCTCACTGACATCGATGTCAAAACTTTCTATGGAGGAGTGAGGAAACCCATGGAAGAGTTTTACCAACCCAGAAGTTCAGTCAGTCCTTTCCAAAGATGAAGCCATTGATTCATCACAGCACATAGTTCAACTCCTAATGGCTCACTTCATAGAGAAGCAAGAAGGACCAATTCTTCAAGAAAATGTAAGTTTGTCTTCATATTCACTGTGTTTGTTCTTTGAATACCTTCATAAAATGGTTCACCTAAAAATGATAGTTCTCATCATTTACTCACCCTAATGCTGTCTCAAAATCATATGACTTCTGCCGAACACAAAAGATGATATTTTAATGGAGTCTGTTTGTCCATACACTGCAAGTGAATTGAAACCAAAACATTCAAGCTCCAAAAAGGACATAAAAGTCCTGCATAATGTCTCCTAAAGCAATCCAAATGGTTTTGGGTGAGAATAGACCAAATGTAACTTCTTTTCACTGTACAGAAATCGGCCGTCTCCTTGGCAAACATGAACTCAAGCTTGATTACAATTCCTCGCGCTCTGCATATTCATCAAGTGCTAGGAAGTGTAATCAAGCCGTACAGTCGAAAGTGTTACAGTTTGGTCTGTTCTCACCCAAAACCAATTGAATCACTTCAGAAGACTGGTGAAACCACTTGACTCATATTAATGACTTTTATCCTCCATTTATATCTGTTTTGGTCCTCATTCTCTTCTTTTGCATTGTATGGACAAACAGATATTACATCTCCATCAAAATATCATCGTTTGTGGCATACGTGTTTAAATCAACAAGGGTGAGACAATTATCATTTGTGGATCAAATATTCCTATTTGGACTATAACAGGCCTGTTGCCTTCAGTATTAGCAGTAGCACATTGGTTCTTAAATTGTTATCTTTACAAATAGATGTGTACAACTCCTGCTGAGCTTGAGAAGACGGGTAACCTGCCTGTGACTCCTCGTTTCATCCTGCTTGGTTAGTATATCATATTAGATACGTCTGCATTTTGTGTCACTAAAACAAAGCTCACAGTCTGACGCATATTTGTATTATCAGGACAAGATCCACCTTTGTGTCCCTCATTCTAGAATTTACTGTCTTTGAATTGTCTGTGTTCAATTGTCATCATGTACTCACAGGCATGTAGTAACAAACCCATATAACCTTCTTTCTAGGGACTGGCTGTGTCAGTTATCCTTCAATATTATTGTGAAATAAAGATGCAGTGAAAGTGAACGGTAACTGATGCTGTCAGTCCCTAATATGCTTTGGTCCACTGAAAAACTACATTAATGCAGATTTGGAGCAAATGATGAAAATGTTCATTTTTGGGTGAAGTATCCATTTGAGTGTCCGATCACATGATGTGTTTTTATTTGTGGTGTGTTCAGAGATATTGTGGGTTCTGTTATCTTGGAAGACATGACATTGTGTGCCATTGTTAGGGTTGGCATCATTTTCTCACTGTCTTATGTACACCCAGCTGTCCTTAGAACATAGATTACACATTCATCTCTTTATAGTTTCCTTTAAGGTCCAGGTGATATTCCGGGGCAATGGATGAAGATCAGCCTGGAAGGCCGAATAATCTGTGAGGTGTGCAGACAAGTTTTGTCACTGGAATTGCTGCATTGTTTTCTTTGTATTACATCTTTAATTTGCAGTACCAAGAGGAAGCAGCATCCACACTGGAATTCCTTCAAAGGTCACAAGCTTGCACGTATTTTATTATGTGTTTCATTTTCATTCATATGTTAATATTACTATGTTGACTTAAAGGAATAGTTCTCCATTTAATAATGATCTCATTTACTCAACTTTGTCATCTCAAACATGGGATTTTCTTTTGCGGAAAACAAAGATATTTGGATGGAGATGTGATATTTGTTTGTCCATTCAGTGCAAGTGGAATATGTACCAAACTGTCAGCAACAGAAAGCCCATAAAAGCATAATAAATGTAATCCATACGAGTACAGTGGTTTAATTCAGTTGAATTTGAGTTGAGAACAGACTATAACTCTTTCATTGTTCAATTTGCCATTGCAGTCTCAGACACAATCATGATTTCAGTCCTGATTATTTGACACATACTCAGAGCGCTAGGAAGTGTAATTGATCTTGAAATCATGATCGTCGAGGAAAATTCTGATGTCAATATTTAAGGTGAATAAGGATTACCTTTAAAATGCTTTTATGTCCTTTTGTAGCTTTATATTGTAGTCTCCATTCACTGCATTGTATTGACAAACAGACGTCATATTTCATCATATTTGAGTTCTGTCGCCCCATTTACACACGGGGGCATTCACTGGCACGCTGTATGACCTGTTTGGTGTATTTCAAGTCTTCAGAAATTATAAATATTAGTGAGGACATTTTAGATAATCTGAATGTAACAATTTTAAATGATTGTTCACTGAAAATCTTCCCTGATATTTTTCAGACGCTTTATTGGAATAAATCCGGAAAAGGCTGGATCAAGGCTGCACGGGGAAAAGTGGTGTCTATAAACACTGTAAAAACTCTGCAGAAGAAGACTGTAACTGTCAGTCCAGAGGGATCACATCTCTTAAACAAAACTGATGGACTTTGATGGACTTTGTAGCAGACA
>NW_026265421.1:45000-74367 GCF_025860055.1 Xyrauchen texanus | reverse complement strand
GTTTCTGGTTTCTGGTTCCGGCAGACCTAACTAAAGCAGCCTAATTGTGGGTTGGAGGATAAATTAGGTGTATGCCTGGCTAAATAGATGAGTCTTTAGTCTAGACTTAAACTGAGAGAGTGCGTCTGCATCTAGAACAGTGTTTGGGAGACTATTCCATAGTTTAGGAGCCAAATATGAAAAGGATCTTCCTCCTTTAGTGGATTTTGATATTCTAGGAACTATTAATAGGCCAGAATTTTGCGATCTTAATGAACGTGTTGGAATATAGCGTGGTAGAAGATCACTTAAGTACTGCGGAGCTAGACCACTCAAAGCTTTGTACGTAGTTAACAGAATTTTAAAATCAATACGGAATTTAACAGGTAGCAAATGTAACGATGATAAAATGGGGCTAATATGATCATATTTCTTGGTTCTTGTCAGCATTCTGGCTGCTGCATTTTGAACCAATTTAAGTTTATTTATTGATCTTGCTGGACATCCTCCCAGTAATGCATTACAATAATCTAGTCTTGAGGTCATGAACGCATGAATTAGTTTTTCGGCATCAGCAACCGAGAGCATATGTCTTAATTTAGCAATATTTCTTAGGTGGAAGAACGCTGTTCTACAAACATTTGTAATTTGATTTTCAAAGGACAGATTGGTATCAAATATAACACCTAAGTTCTTCGCTGTTGAAGGTGATGTAACAGTACATCCATCTAGAGTCAAATTATATTTTAGTGGCTTATTTTTAGAGTTTTTTGGTCCAATAATTAGAACCTCTGTTTTGTCAGAATTGAGTAGAAGGAAATTTCTGGCCATCCAATCTTTTATTTAGGGTTAGGGTTAGGGTTAGGGTTAGGATTTCTGTAAGTCCAATCGACAGGTCCCGAGGGACCTGAAGACGGTTATGCACTGTCCATCCGTTCCGCTGACCGCTTTGCAATGGTGTGGGATCAGGAGGGATCCCACCACAGACTCCTACTTGTTATATGATTTTGTTTTTGTTTTTTGTCATTTCAGGTCCCAGGATCACTCACCAGTCTGGAAGGTCAGGAGGTCAACCTGTCTGGCATCGAAGCCAAACTGAACTCCAGGATGAAATATAGATGTGGTAATGTATAATATTTTATAATATTTATTTATTTATTTATTTAATTGAGTGTCCGGAGTGTTCATGAGTGGGCTATTTGGCCTCGGGCCATTTTTTGGAGGGCTGTGTTGCCCAGGGTTATTCTGGTTAGGGTTAGGGGCCTGTTTGGGGCTGGTCAGTCCAGGGATAATCAATAGAGGGTTAGAATGGTTAGGTTTAGGTGCTGGGAGGGGTCATGTGTCACGGGTTGGTGATACACAGGCGGTTGTGACGGTTAGGTTTAGGGCTGTGGAAGGGTCAGCCGTCGAGGTTTTGACCACAGGGTTGGAGGGCTGTTTTTCCCAGGGTTATTCTGGTTAGGGTTAGGGGCCTGTTTGGGGCTGGTCAGTCCAGGGATAATCAATAGAGGGTTATAATGGTTAGGTTTAGGGTTAGGGTTAGGTTTAGGGTAAGGGTTAGCGGTTAAGGGTTAGGTTTAGGGGTTAGGTTAAGGGGTTAGGTTAAGGGGTTGAGTTTAGGGGTTAGGTTTAGGGGTTAGGTTTAGGGGTTAAGTTTAGGGGATAGGTTAAGGGGTTAAGTTTAGGGGTTAGGTTAAGGGGTTGAGTTAAGGGGTTAGGTTAAGGGGTTAGGTTTAGGGGTTAGGTTTAGGGGTTAAGTTTAGGGGTTAGGTTAAGGGGTTAAGTTTAGGGGTTAGGTTAAGGGGTTAGGAAGTGTTAGTTAAGGAGGGTAGGCGCTAACCAGTGTGCACAGGCCATCGATGTCACTCCCTCGACTGGATTCACTTCTCATTCAGGCCTTGGGGATATATAGTGCCTAATTTATTGATCCAAATTCTCTCTGCTCTTTTTCTCTGGGGCACGGACCACTGCGGGTTGGCCTGTAGGACCGTGACCCGGAAGGATTCCCATCCGTGTTTAAGGAAATGTTGGACCAGGTAAGTGTTATTTTCTCTTCCTCTCAGAATGTTGTATTTATGTTGTGTCATTCTGACCAGAATGGTGTTGCCCGTCTCTCCCACATATTGAGCTCCACATTGTTTGCAGGTGATGAGGTAAATGCAGTTTTTACAGTGTACCGTTCCTGATTGGTAAGTACTGAAAACCTCTTTTGTAAACTTGTTTTGTACTGAATCCTTTTTGTTCCAAATATTGTCCCTGATGTTTTGGTTTCGTGTTGTGAAGAGGATGGAGTTTGGCTCTAATTAGATAGTCTTGTAAACTTTTGTTTTTTCTAAATGCTGCTATAACTCTGTGGTTCTTCAATATTTGTGTCTGTCCCAATATGTTCTGGAAGTTGGACTTTACCTCTTTGGTCAGTTTCAGAGCGGCCGAGGAGTAAGTCAGGACAAAGGGGACGCCGGTCCCCTCCGCCTGGGCCCTGCTTGTCAAGTATGATTTAAAAACCTTTCTCAAGAAGGACCTGTTATATCCTCTGGGCCGGAGCGCTTTGAAGAGGATTCGTGTCGCTTCTCTGAAGTCCCGTTCCTGGGTGCATATGCGACGGAACCTCAGGAGTTGCGACTTGACGAGGCCTGAGTAAGTGTGTTTTGGGTGAAAACTGCTTTTATGTAGTAGGGCATGCGTGTCGGTTTCTTTGAAGAAGACTTTAATGTCCAATTTGTGCGACGAAATGAAATCTGGACCCTTGTAAGTTGTGGTGTCCAGAAAGTCTACCGATAGGTAACTGGTGGTGGATTTTAATTTAATAGATGGGTTATGGTTATTTAGTGTCGCCACAAATTCCATGAACTCGTCTTCAGAGTGAGTCCATACTCCCCAGATATCATCTAGGTACCTAAAATAGTGAAGGGGCTGTTTTTGGCATCGGGATAAGGCCGAAGCCTCCCATTCTGCCATAAATATGTTAAGCGTAGGCCGGGCAAACTTCTTGCCCATCGCCGTGCCTTTAACTTGCAGGAAAAATTCCCCATTGAACTCAAAATCGTTTCTATTTAAATTGATGTCTAATAATTGGATGAGTTCTTTGTCGGGCCTGGAGGTGTCTGGGTTTTTTGAAAAATATTTTTAATGGCCTGAATTCCCTCTTGGATGTCGATGTTTGTGTAAAGGCCATCCACGTCCATAGTGAACAGGATGGCCTTTTGGGGAATTTTTAGTCTTTTGACTTTCTGGACAAAATCATACGTGTCTTTTATATAGCTGGGGTGGCCCGTCGAAAGAGGATTTAAGTAGAAATCTAAAAATTCTGCCGTATAGTACGTTTCACTGCCGCAATCGGATACTATAGGCCTTCCTGGGGAATTTCGTGAGGTTTGCTCCATTTGGTCGGGTCTTTGTGTATTTTGGGGAGCATGTAGAACCTCCTGCTTCTAGGTTCAGCGTTACCCAATAGGTAGGACTTTTGTTTTGCGTTGATGTGTTTTTTCTGATATAGGGTTTGGGTTATATTTTTAACCATAGGTACAGTGTCTAAAAAAATGGGTCTATCCAATTTCTGGTAATATTTTAGGTCATTCAATTGTCTATATCCCTCCCATAAATATTGTTCTCGGTCCCATATGACTATCGCACTGCCCTTGTCTGCAGGTTTAATGACGATCTGTTTATTGCCCTTTAACTGTTTTAGAGCGTTCGTTTCCTCCAGAGTGAGGTTAAGCTCTTCCTGGGACGGTCTAAAATGTTTTTTAAGATATTCCAGATCCTTTTCGAATAACGTGCGGAGATCTGCGGGTAGTTTGTCTGCGGGTGGGACCCAGTCCGATTTGGGTGTGAACGGAGGGGGATTTGAGTCAGTCTCATTTTGGAAATAGGCTGCCAATTTAAGTCTCCTGTGGTATTGTTGCAGGTCGTATCTTAGGGTTAGGTTAGGGTTAGGGTTAGGTTTAGGGTAAGGGTTAGCGGTTAAGGGTTAGGTTAAGGGGTTAGGTTAAGGGGTTAGGTTAAGGGGTTGAGTTTAGGGGTTAGGTTAAGGGGTTAGGTTTAGGGGTTAGGTTTAGGGGTTAGGTTAAGGGGTTAGGTTAAGGGGTTAAGTTTAGGGGTTAGGTTAAGGGGTTGAGTTAAGGGGTTAGGTTAAGGGGTTAGGTTTAGGGGTTAAGTTTAGGGGTTAGGTTAAGGGGTTAAGTTTAGGGGTTAGGTTAAGGGGTTAGGAAGTGTTAGTTAAGGAGGGTAGGCGCTAACCAGTGTGCACAGGCCATCAATGTCGCTCCCTCGACTGGATTCACTTCTCATTCAGGTAAATGCAGTTTTTACAGTGTACCTACAACATTTCGATGCCCCTCCTGCGCATACAGGCTTGTGGGGATATTTATTTTAAATGTTGAAGCCAGTGCTGGAGCATGTTTCTGGCTGTGTCCACCGTCCAGTGTATATGGTCACTTTCAGTGTGAAATTCAGATCTGGACAGGGCCGGAATGTGTTTTAAATTGGCAGAAATATAGGCGTTCAGGATGGTCAATTGTGTCTGCTCCTTTGTTGGGAGCATTCCTGAAAAATTCAACTCTGGAACCCAAATTTCTGCCAGTGGAAATTTTTCTTTTGCCGCTCTTAAAGCCGCCTGCATCTGTTTGATGGCAGTGTCTTTGGCGTTCTGCGCCCGGCTGTTAATCCCTAATGATAAGATGACGTGTTCCACGTCAGTGGAGACTGCGTTTTATTGATCACAGCCTCCATGTGTCTGAACGTGGCCCCTGGATAGCTTTCTATTTGGAGGTCAGAATTCTTAAAAGGTGGAATTTTGGACAGATTGGAGTCCCCGATAACGAGCCATTTTTTTCGCACACTCAGCTTCCATTCTATCATTTTTCTGGACGTGTTTAGGTGTCTATTCGGTCCGTCCTCCTGGGAGTCACGTCGTGCTCCAGAAGGTGTGTTGAGTTCGACACTTAAACGAGCCTGTGTGGCTGTCCTGAGGCTGGTGACTTTTTCGGGGCTTAAGGTGACTCTTTGTGAGCCGAGATTATCCCGTTCGCACTCTCCTTGATCCTCGATAAGGATGAGGTCTTGTTCCTGTCTGATACAGGGGTTGGGACGAACGCGAGGAGTGCGTTGTTCTTTTGGGGAGGCAGGGAGATTTATGGTAATCTCTGAATGACTGTCCGAGTCCTCCTTTCTAATAGGAGACCAATCGTTCGGTGGGTCTGTCATTGTGCATGCTGTTTTGGTCGGTTTTGTTACTACGGGGTGGATGTTTCAGACAGAGATTGTAGCGTCCGTCATGGTGTGCACCAAAGCCTGCACCATAACTCTATTAGTCATTGTGTTTTCTGGGAGAGGAGGAGCGGAGAGAGATTTTGGGTCTCCGCTTCCTCCCTCGTTTCTCCAGAATCCAAGGCAGGGACGGAGGTGTGCCATCTCTCCCCTACCAACCCGTGAGCCTCGTGTATTGTTTTGTCTTTCAGTCTTTTACCGATACCACGTTTAGCCCATAATATAGCCGTATTGAAACATTCCTCCCAGCCCTGGGAGGGAATGTGCTGGAGTTTAGCCATTTCTTCCACCAATGCGTCTTCATAATGGTTTTTAAGAATCAGCATAGTGGTATAGGCCCAGTTTTTGGCATTGCCTTCAATGAGGGCTTGTGTTGTGGGGTTTGGCAACGCTGGTTTGATGACCTCTGACAGGTGTTTTTCAATTTTGTCAATTGCAGGAGGCTGTTCCTGACTGATATTATTTTTGTGATGCACCAATTTGATGATTTTAAATAAGGTACGGGTTTTTGCTACAAAGTCAGGGTCATCTGAATGCTTGGGCTTTATTTTTTGTTTCTGATGTGTGTTTTTATTTTGCAGGTGTGAACGAACTTTCTGTGCTTTGTTCTGCACCCATCCCCGTGGTTCCCCCGCAAAGGATTTTTGTTGGAACATCAATGTACCAGGCCCCAAACGGGCCCGGGGTTCAAAAAATTGTGGTCTGCCAGACCACTGATAAGACTGACTATGGTGAGTCTGTGCTGCCCTCATGTGGCCACCATATTTCACTCCACGTGCATGCACTCTCTCTCCCTGTGCATGACGCTGGGCCTGATGGCCCCCATATTTGACTGCATCCGCATAGGAGAACGCTCTCTCTCCCTGTGCGTGGCGCTCAGTGTCGCGGTAGGAACGGGGCATAGGCCAGACTGTGCCATGCCTGGCAAGCCTGCGACCACGTGTGACCACCGTCCAACCATCCCTTTCTGGCCAAACCATAGTTTTAGGAAATGTTGTTGTGAATTTGTAAATGTAAAACTAAAGATTTTTCTTGAATAAATTGAAATCAGGTAAGTAAATCTAAAAAATTTTTTGTTTTTTTTGTAATTATATAAATCAAAGCAAGTCAAATAGAGTTAATCAAATAAAAATGCTTTTATGTTTTTATATGAACAGGCTGTTGCTTTAAATGTGAAAACAAAAGCAAAGAAATTAAGCTAAGTAAAACAAATTTTTTTGTGGGTTATATGCCAATATTTTTTTGAATGTAAACAAATCAAATATAATAGCTTTTCTTCAGTTTTTTTATGTGAAAAAATTGTATACTGAACAAGCCGTTGCAACGTTTCGGTTCTCTTGGAACCTTCTTCAGGCAGGCTTGTTGTAATTTTGAAAAATGTAAATCCCAAAATGAAAGATAAAAAAATTAAAAATAAAGAAATGAATCCCAAAGTGAATAAATCAATTGTCAAATAAAGAAATGAAAAGAGATCAAATTGTGTTGAGGATCAGAATAAAAAGTTTTTAAATTGCAAAGAGTGTTAGAGGCTTTCTCATTAAGAGCTGGAAGCAGTGAATGAGCTTCTGCATCCTCAGTTGTCCCTTTTTATAGTGTGGGGGGCGGGACTTAATTTGAATGAGTCAATAGGAGCTTCTCCCATACTTTTGGTTTAAAAAGAAACAGGGTTAGGGTTAGGGTTAGGGTTAGGTTTAGGGTAAGGGTTAGCGGTTAAGGGTTAGGTTTAGGGGTTAGGTTAAGGGGTTAGGTTAAGGGGTTGAGTTTAGGGGTTAGGTTAAGGGGTTAGGTTAAGGGGTTAGGTTTAGGGGTTGAGTTAAGGGGTTAAGTTTAGGGGTTAGGTTAAGGGGTTAAGTTTAGGGGTTAGGTTAAGGGGTTAAGTTTAGGGGTTAGGTTAAGGGGTTGAGTTAAGGGGTTAGGTTAAGGGGTTAGGTTTAGGGGTTAGGTTTAGGGGTTAAGTTTAGGGGTTAGGTTAAGGGGTTAAGTTTAGGGGTTAGGTTAAGGGGTTAGGAAGTTAAGGAGGGTAGGCGCTAACCAGTGTGCACAGGCCATCAATGTCGCTCCCTCGACTGGATTCACTTCTCATTCAGGCCTTGGGGATATATAGTGCCTAATTTATTGATCCAAATTCTCTCTGCTCTTTTTCTCTGGGGCACGGACCACTGCGGGTTGGCCTGTAGGACCGTGACCCGGAAGGATTCCCATCCGTGTTTAAGGAAATGTTGGACCAGGTAAGTGTTATTTTCTCTTCCTCTCAGAATGTTGTATTTATGTTGTGTCATTCTGACCAGAATGGTGTTGCCCGTCTCTCCCACATATTGAGCTCCACATTGTTTGCAGGTGATGAGGTAAATGCAGTTTTTACAGTGTACCGTTCCTGATTGGTAAGTACTGAAAACCTCTTTTGTAAACTTGTTTTGTACTGAATCCTTTTTGTTCCAAATATTGTCCCTGATGTTTTGGTTTCGTGTTGTGAAGAGGATGGAGTTTGGCTCTAATTAGATAGTCTTGTAAACTTTTGTTTTTTCTAAATGCTGCTATAACTCTGTGGTTCTTCAATATTTGTGTCTGTCCCAATATGTTCTGGAAGTTGGACTTTACCTCTTTGGTCAGTTTCAGAGCGGCCGAGGAGTAAGTCAGGACAAAAGGGACGCCGGTCCCTCCGCCTGGGCCCTGCTTGTCAAGTATGATTTAAAAACCTTTCTCAAGAAGGACCTGTTATATCCTCTGGGCCAGAGCGCTTTGAAGAGGATTCAGTGTCGCTTCTCTGAAGTCCCGTTCCTGGGTGCATATGCGACGGAACCTCAGGAGTTGCGACTTGACGAGGCCTGAGTAAGTGTGTTTTGGGTGAAAACTGCTTTTATGTAGTAGGGCATGCGTGTCGGTTTCTTTGAAGAAGACTTTAATGTCCAATTTGTGCGACGAAATGAAATCTGGACCCTTGTAAGTTGTGGTGTCCAGAAAGTCTACCGATAGGTGACTGGTGGTGGATTTTAATTTAATAGATGGGTTATGGTTATTTAGTGTCGCCACAAATTCCATGAACTCGTCTTCAGAGTGAGTCCATACTCCCCAGATATCATCTAGGTACCTAAAATAGTGAAGGGGCT
Organism: Xyrauchen texanus; assembly: GCF_025860055.1. Lineage (NCBI taxonomy): Eukaryota > Metazoa > Chordata > Actinopteri > Cypriniformes > Catostomidae > Xyrauchen > Xyrauchen texanus. Next base: position 66,013 of record NW_026265421.1, on the reverse strand, counting down.
GTTTTTGGCATCGGGATAAGGCCGAAGCCTCCCATTCTGCCATAAATATGTTAGCGTAGGCCGGGGCAAACTTCTTGCCCATCGCCGTGCCTTTAACTTGCAGGAAAAATTCCCCATTGAACTCAAAATCGTTTCTATTTAAATTGATGTCTAATAATTGGATGAGTTCTTTGTCGGGCCTGGAGGTGTCTGGGTTTTTTGAAAAATATTTTTAATGGCCTGAATTCCCTCTTGGATGTCGATGTTTGTGTAAAGGCCATCCACGTCCATAGTGAACAGGATGGCCTTTTGGGGAATTTTTAGTCTTTTGACTTTCTGGACAAAATCATATGTGTCTTTTATATAGCTGGGGTGGCCCGTCGAAAGAGGATTTAAGTAGAAATCTAAAAATTCTGCCGTATAGTACGTTTCACTGCCGCAATCGGATACTATAGGCCTTCCTGGGGAATTTCGTGAGGTTTGCTCCATTTGGTCGGGTCTTTGTGTATTTTGGGGAGCATGTAGAACCTCCTGCTTCTAGGTTCCGCGTTACCCAATAGGTAGGACTTTTGTTTTGCGTTGATGTGTTTTTTCTGATATAGGGTTTGGGTTATATTTTTAACCATAGGTACAGTGTCTAAAAAAATGGGTCTATCCAATTTCTGGTAATATTTTAGGTCATTCAATTGTCTATATCCCTCCCATAAATATTGTTCTCGGTCCCATATGACTATCGCGCTGCCCTTGTCTGCAGGTTTAATGACGATCTGTTTATTGCCCTTTAACTGTTTTAGAGCGTTCGTTTCCTCCAGAGTGAGGTTAAGCTCTTCCTGGGACGGTCTAAAATGTTTTTTAAGATATTCCAGATCCTTTTCGAATAACGTGCGGAGATCTGCGGGTAGTTTGTCTGCGGGTGGGACCCAGTCCGATTTGGGTGTGAACGGAGGGGATTTGAGTCAGTCTCATTTTGGAAATAGGCTGCCAATTTAAGTCTCCTGTGGTATTGTTGCAGGTCGTATCGCGTCTGCATTTCGAGGCGTTTTCTGCTCGTTCTACCCGATGGAATAAAAGTCAAACCCCTGTTGAGCAGGCAAAGTTGTGGGGAGTGATATGGAATTTTTTAGATAGGATTACAACGTTTCGATGCCCCTCCTGCGCATACAGGCTTGTGGGGATATTTATTTTAAATGTTGAAGCCAGTGCTGGAGCATGTTTCTGGCTGTGTCCACCGTCCAGTGTATATGGTCACTTTCAGTGTGAAATTCAGATCTGGACAGGGCCGGAATGTGTTTTAAATTGGCAGAAATATAGGCGTTCAGGATGGTCAATTGTGTCTGCTCCTTTGTTGGGAGCATTCCTGAAAAGTTCAACTCTGGAACCCAAATTTCTGCCAGTGGAAATTTTTCTTTTGCCGCTCTTAAAGCCGCCTGCATCTGTTTGATGGCAGTGTCTTTGGCGTTCTGCGCCCGGCTGTTAATCCCTAATGATAAGATGGCGTGTTCCACGTCAGTGGAGACTGCGTTTTTATTGATCACAGCCTCCATGTGTCTGAACGTGGCCCCTGGATAGCTTTCTATTTGGAGGTCAGAATTCTTAAAAGGTGGAATTTTGGACAGATTGGAGTCCCCGATAACGAGCCATTTTTTTCGCACACTCAGCTTCCATTCTATCATTTTTCTGGGCGTGTTTAGGTGTCTATTCGGTCCGTCCTCCTGGGAGTCACGTCGTGCTCCAGAAGGTGTGTTGAGTTCGACACTTAAACGAGCCTGTGTGGCTGTCCTGAGGCTGGTGACTTTTTCGGGGCTTAAGGTGATTCTTTGTGAGCCGAGATTATCCCGTTCGCACTCCCCTTGATCCTCAATAAGGATGAGGTCTTGTTCCTGTCTGATACAGGGGTTGGGACGAACGCGAGGAGTGCGTTGTTCTTTTGGGGAGGCAGGGAGATTTATGGTAATCTCTGAATGACTGTCCGAGTCCTCCTTTCTAATAGGAGACCAATCGTTCGGTGGGTCTGTCATCGTGCATGCTGTTTTGGTCGGTTTTGTTACTACGGGGGTGGATGTTTCAGACAGAGATTGTGCGTCCGTCATGGTGTGCACCAAAGCCTGCACCATAACTCTATTAGTCATTGTGTTTTCTGGGAGAGGAGGAGCGGGAGAGAGATTTTGGGTCTCCGCTTCCTCCCTCGTTTCTCCAGAATCCAAGGCAGGGACGGAGGTGTGCCATCTCTCCCCTACCAACCCGTGAGCCTCGTGTATTGTTTTGTCTTTCAGTCTTTTTCCGATACCACGTTTAGCCCATAATATAGCCGTATTAAAACATTCATCCCAGCCCTGGGAGGGAATGTGCTGGAGTTTAGCCATTTCTTCTACCAATGCGTCTTCATAGTGGTTTTTAAGAATCAGCATAGTGGTATAGGCCCAGTTTTTGGCATTGCCTTCAATGAGGGCTTGTGTTGTGGGGTTTGGCAAGGCTGGTTTGATGACCTCTGACAGGTGTTTTTCAATTTTGTCAATTGCAGGAGGCTGTTCCTGACTGACATTATTTTTGTGATGCACCAATTTGATGATTTTAAATAAGGTACGGGTTTTTGCTACAAAGTCAGGGTCATCTGAATGCTTGGGCTTTATTTTTTGTTTCTGATGTGTGTTTTTATTTTGCAGGTGTGAACGAACTGTCTGTGTTTTGTTCTGCACCCATCCCCGTGGTTCCTTCAGTAAAGGATTTTGGTGGGACATCAATGTACGGGCCCCAAACGGGCCCGGGGTTCAAAAATTGTGGTCTGCCAGACCACTGATAAGACTGACTATGGTGAGTCGGTGCTGCCCTCATGTGGCCACCATATTTCACTCCACGTGCATGCACTCTCTCTCCCTGTGCATGACGCTGGGCCTGATGGCCCCCATATTTCACTGCGTCTGCATAGGAGAACGCTCTCTCTCCCTGTGCATGACGTTCAGTGTCGCGGTAGGAACGGGGCATAGGCCAGACTGTGCCATGCCTGGCAAGCCTGCGACCACGTGTGACCACCGTCCAACCGTCCCTTTCTGGCCAAACCATAGTTTTAGGAAATGTTGTTTTGAATTTGTAACTGTAAAAGTAAGGATTTTTCTTGCAGAAATTGAAATCAGGTAAGTAAATCTAAAAATTGTCTTGTTTTTTTGTAATTTATAAATCAAAGCGAGTCAAATAGAGTTAATCAAATAAAAATGCTTTTATGTTTTTATATGAACAGGCTGTTGCTTTAAGTGTGAAAATAAAAGCAAGGATTTTAAGGTAAGTAAAACAAAAAAATTGTTGTGGCTTATATGTCAATATTTTTTTGAATGTAAACAAATAAAATAAAATAGCTTTTCTTAAGTTTTTTTATGTGAAAAATTTGTAAACTGAACAAGCCGTTGCAACGTTTCGGTTCTCTTGGAACCTTCTTCAGGCAGGCTTGTTCTAATTTTGAAAAATGTAAATCCCAAAATGAATAATAAAAAAATTAAAAGTAAAGAAATGAATCCCAAAATGAATAAATCAATTGTCAAATAAAGAAATGAAAAGAGATCAAAGTGTGTTGAGGATCAGAATAAAAAGTTTTTAAATTGCAAAGAGTGTTAGAGGCTTTCTCATTAAGAGCTGGAAGCAGTGAATGAGCTTCTGCATCCTCAGTTGTCCCTTTTTATAGTGTGGGGGCGGGACTCAATTTGAATGAGTCAATAGGAGCTTCTCCCATACTTTTGGTTTAAAAAGAAACAGCTCTCAGCCAATCAGAAAAGTAGCTGTCTTTTCAAAATAATTTCAGAAGGGCTTTTTTCAAAAATTTGAATGTAAATCATAGTGATGGAGGTGAGACTCAGTTTGAATGAGCCAATTGGAGCCTTTTCCATATTTTTGGTTTGAAAATAAACTATTTCCAGCCAGTCAGAACATTAGCTGTCTTTTCAAAAAATTATAGAAATACTTTATTTATATATATTTAATTTTAAATTATAGTTATATAGATGCAATGGATTTAAAAGGATAAATTATTATATATATTTGATTTTAAATTATAGTTATATTATGTGATGTATTTAAAAGGATAAATAACTATATATATTTCATTTTAAATTATAGTTATATTATGTAATGTATTTAAAAGGATAAATTATTATATATATATATTTTTAAATTTGGATTGCATAAATTCACCCTTATCTATATTTGTTTATGATCATTATAACTAAAACACTGTGTAAATGACCCATATTTCTATTTTCCCATGTATTTGGTTTATTATGATTATTCCAAGTAGACTGATTATTAGAAGGAAGTTGTAAACAGTCGAGCTACTTGCAAGCATGAGGCACGGGCTGGTAAGGTTTAGGGTAAGGGTTAGCGGTTAAGGGTTAGGTTTAGGGGTTAGGTTAAGGGGTTAGGTTAAGGGGTTGAGTTTAGGGGTTAGGTTTAGGGGTTAGGTTTAGGGGTTAAGTTTAGAGGATAGGTTAAGGGGTTAAGTTTAGGGGTTAGGTTAAGGGGTTAGGTTAAGGGGTTAGGTTTAGGGGTTAGGTTTAGGGGTTAGGTTTAGGGGTTAGGTTTAGGGGTTAGGTTAAGGGGTTAGGAAGTGTTAGTTAAGGAGGGTAGGCGCTAACCAGTGTGCACAGGCCATCGATGTCGCTCCCTCGACTGGATTCACTTCTCATTCAGGCCTTGGGGATATATAGTGCCTAATTTATTGATCCAAATTCTCTCTGCTCTTTTTCTCTGGGGCACGGACCACTGCGGGTTGGCCTGTAGGACCGTGACCCGGAAGGATTCCCATCCGTGTTTAAGGAAATGTTGGACCAGGTAAGTGTTATTTTCTCTTCCTCTCAGAATGTTGTATTTATGTTGTGTCATTCTGACCAGAATGGTGTTGCCCGTCTCTCCCACATATTGAGCTCCACATTGTTTGCAGGTGATGAGGTAAATGCAGTTTTTACAGTGTACCGTTCCTGATTGGTAAGTACTGAAAACCTCTTTTGTAAACTTGTTTTGTACTGAATCCTTTTTGTTCCAAATATTGTCCCTGATGTTTTGGTTTCGTGTTGTGAAGAGGATGGAGTTTGGCTCTAATTAGATAGTCTTGTAAACTTTTGTTTTTTCTAAATGCTGCTATAACTCTGTGGTTCTTCAATATTTGTGTCTGTCCCAATATGTTCTGGAAGTTGGACTTTACCTCTTTGGTCAGTTTCAGAGCGGCCGAGGAGTAAGTCAGGACAAAGGGGACGCCGGTCCCCTCCGCCTGGGCCCTGCTTGTCAAGTATGATTTAAAAACCTTTCTCAAGAAGGACCTGTTATATCCTCTGGGCCGGGCGCTTTGAAGAGGATTCGTGTCGCTTCTCTGAAGTCCCGTTCCTGGGTGCATATGCGACGGAACCTCAGGAGTTGCGACTTGACGAGGCCTGAGTAAGTGTGTTTTGGGTGAAAACTGCTTTTATGTAGTAGGGCATGCGTGTCGGTTTCTTTGAAGAAGACTTTAATGTCCAATTTGTGCGACGAAATGAAATCTGGACCCTTGTAAGTTGTGGTGTCCAGAAAGTCTACCGATAGGTGACTGGTGGTGGATTTTAATTTAATAGATGGGTTATGGTTATTTAGTGTCGCCACAAATTCCATGAACTCGTCTTCAGAGTGAGTCCATACTCCCCAGATATCATCTAGGTACCTAAAATAGTGAAGGGGCTGTTTTTGGCATCGGGATAAGGCCGAAGCCTCCCATTCTGCCATAAATATGTTAAGCGTAGGCGGGGCAAACTTCTTGCCCATCGCCGTGCCTTTAACTTGCAGGAAAAATTCCCCATTGAACTCAAAATCGTTTCTATTTAAATTGATGTCTAATAATTGGATGAGTTCTTTGTCGGGCCTGGAGGTGTCTGGGTTTTTTGAAAAATATTTTTAATGGCCTGAATTCCCTCTTGGATGTCGATGTTTGTGTAAAGGCCATCCACGTCCATAGTGAACAGGATGGCCTTTTGGGGAATTTTTAGTCTTTTGACTTTCTGGACAAAATCATACGTGTCTTTTATATAGCTGGGGTGGCCCGTCGAAAGAGGATTTAAGTAGAAATCTAAAAATTCTGCCGTATAGTACGTTTCACTGCCGTAATCGGATACTATAGGCCTTCCTGGGGGAATTTCAGTGAGGTTTGCTCCATTTGGTCGGGTCTTTGTGTATTTTGGGGAGCATGTAGAACCTCCTGCTTCTAGGTTCAGCGTTACCCAATAGGTAGGACTTTTGTTTTTGCGTTGATGTGTTTTTTCTGATATAGGGTTTGGGTTATATTTTTAACCATAGGTACAGTGTCTAAAAAATGGGTCTATCCAATTTCTGGTAATATTTTAGGTCATTCAATTGTCTATATCCCTCCCATAAATATTGTTCTCGGTCCCATATGACTATCGCACTGCCCTTGTCTGCAGGTTTAATGACGATCTGTTTATTGCCCTTTAACTGTTTTAGAGCGTTCGTTTCCTCCAGAGTGAGGTTAAGCTCTTCCTGGGACGGTCTAAAATGTTTTTAAGATATTCCAGATCCTTTTCGAATAACGTCGCGGAGATCTGTGGGTAGTTTGTCTGCGGGTGGGACCCAGTCCGATTTGGGTGTGAACGGAGGGGGATTTGAGTCAGTCTCATTTTGGAAATAGGCTGCCAATTTAAGTCTCCTGTGGTATTGTTGCAGGTCGTATCGCGTCTGCATTTCGAGGCGTTTTCTGCTCGTTCTACCCGATGGAATAAAAGTCAAACCCCTGTTGAGCAGGCAAAGTTGTGGGGGAGTGATATGGAATTTTTTAGATAGGATTACAACGTTTCGATGCCCCTCCTGCGCATACAGGCTTGTGGGGATATTTATTTTAAATGTTGAAGCCAGTGCTGGAGCATGTTTCTGGCTGTGTCCACCGTCCAGTGTATATGGTCACTTTCAGTGTGAAATTCAGATCTGGACAGGGCCGGAATGTGTTTTAAATTGGCAGAAATATAGGCGTTCAGGATGGTCAATTGTGTCTGCTCCTTTGTTGGGAGCATTCCTGAAAAGTTCAACTCTGGAACCCAAATTTCTGCCAGTGGAAATTTTTCTTTTGCCGCTCTTAAAGCCGCCTGCATCTGTTTGATGGCAGTGTCTTTGGCGTTCTGCGCCCGGCTGTTAATCCCTAATGATAAGATGGCGTGTTCCACGTCAGTGGAGACTGCGTTTTTATTGATCACAGCCTCCATGTGTCTGAACGTGGCCCCTGGATAGCTTTCTATTTGGAGGTCAGAATTCTTAAAAGGTGGAATTTTGGACAGATTGGAGTCCCCGATAACGAGCCATTTTTTTCGCACACTCAGCTTCCATTCTATCATTTTTCTGGACGTGTTTAGGTGTCTATTCGGTCCGTCCTCCTGGGAGTCACGTCGTGCTCCAGAAGGTGTGTTGAGTTCGACACTTAAACGAGCCTGTGTGGCTGTCCTGAGGCTGGTGACTTTTTGGGGCTTAAGGTGATTCTTTGTGAGCCGAGATTATCCCGTTCGCACTCTCCTTGATCCTCGATAAGGATGAGGTCTTGTTCCTGTCTGATACAGGGGTTGGGACGAACGCGAGGAGTGCGTTGTTCTTTTGGGGAGGCAGGGAGATTTATGGTAATCTCTGAATGACTGTCCGAGTCCTCCTTTCTAATAGGAGACCAATCGTTCGGTGGGTCTGTCATCGTGCATGCTGTTTTGGTCGGTTTTGTTACTACGGGGTGGATGTTTCAGACAGAGATTGTGCGTCCGTCATGGTGTGCACCAAAGCCTGCACCATAACTCTATTAGTCATTGTGTTTTCTGGGAGAGGAGGAGCGGGAGAGAGATTTTGGGTCTCCGCTTCCTCCCTCGTTTCTCCAGAATCCAAGGCAGGGACGGAGGTGTGCCATCTCTCCCCTACCAACCCGTGAGCCTCGTGTATTGTTTTGTCTTTCAGTCTTTTACCGATACCACGTTTAGCCCATAATATAGCCGTATTGAAACATTCATCCCAGCCCTGGGAGGGAATGTGCTGGAGTTTAGCCATTTCTTCTACCAATGCGTCTTCATAGTGGTTTTAAGAATCAGCATAGTGGTATAGGCCCAGTTTTTGGCATTGCCTTCAATGAGGGCTTGTGTTGTGGGGTTTGGCAAAGCTGGTTTGATGACCTCTGACAGGTGTTTTTCAATTTTGTCAATTGCAGGAGGCTGTTCCTGACTGACATTATTTTTGTGATGCACCAATTTGATGATTTTAAATAAGGTACGGGTTTTTGCTACAAAGTCAGGGTCATCTGAATGCTTGGGCTTTATTTTTTGTTTCTGATGTGTGTTTTTATTTTGCAGGTGTGAACGAACTGTCTGTGTTTTGTTCTGCACCCATCCCGTGGTTCCTTCAGTAAAGGATTTTTGGTGGGACATCAATGTACCGAGCCCCAAACGGGCCCGGGGTTCAAAATTGTGGTCTGCCAGACCACTGATAAGACTGACTATGGTGAGTCGGTGCTGCCCTCATGTGGCCACCATATTTCACTCCACGTGCATGCACTCTCTCTCCCTGTGCATGACGCTGGGCCTGATGGCCCCCATATTTCACTGCATCTGCATAGGAGAACGCTCTCTCTCCCTGTGCATGGCGTTCAGTGTCAGCGGTAGGAACGGGGCATAGGCCAGACTGTGCCATGCCTGGCAAGCCTGCGACCACGTGTGACCACCGTCCAACCGTCCCTTTCTGGCCAAACCATAGTTTTAGGAAATGTTGTTTTGAATTTGTAACTGTAAAAGTAAGGATTTTTCTTGCAGAAATTGAAATCAGGTAAGTAAATCTAAAAATTGTCTTGTTTTTTTGTAATTTATAAATCAAAGCGAGTCAAATAGAGTTAATCAAATAAAAATGCTTTTATGTTTTTATATGAACAGGCTGTTGCTTTAAATGTGAAAATAAAAGCAAAGGATTATTAAGGTAAGTAAAACAAAAAAAATTGTTGTGGCTTATATGTCAATATTTTTTTTGAATGTAAACAAATAAAATAAAATAGCTTTTCTTAAGTTTTTTTATGTGAAAAATTTGTAAACTGAACAAGCCGTTGCAACGTTTCGGTTCTCTTGGAACCTTCTTCAGGCAGGCTTGTTCTAATTTTGAAAAATGTAAATCCCAAAATGAATAATAAAAAAATTAAAAGTAAAGAAATGAATCCCAAAATGAATAAATCAATTGTCAAATAAAGAAATGAAAAGAGATCAAAGTGTGTTGAGGATCAGAATAAAAAGTTTTTAAATTGCAAAGAGTGTTAGAGGCTTTCTCATTAAGAGCTGGAAGCAGTGAATGAGCTTCTGCATCCTCAGTTGTCCCTTTTTATAGTGTGGGGGGCGGGACTCAATTTGAATGAGTCAATAGGAGCTTCTCCCATACTTTTGGTTTAAAAAGAAACAGCTCTCAGCCAATCAGAAAAGTAGCTGTCTTTTCAAAATAATTTCAGAAGGGCTTTTTTTCAAAAATTTGAATGTAAATCATAGTGATGGAGGTGAGACTCAGTTTGAATGAGCCAATTGGAGCCTTTTCCATATTTTTGGTTTGAAAATAAACTATTTCCAGCCAGTCAGAACATTAGCTGTCTTTTCAAAAATTATAGAAATACTTTATTTATATATATTTAATTTTAAATTATAGTTATATAGATGCAATGGATTTAAAAGGATAAATTATTATATATATTTGATTTTAAATTATAGTTATATTATGTGATGTATTTAAAAGGATAAATAACTATATATATTTCATTTTAAATTATAGTTATATTATGTAATGTATTTAAAAGGATAAATTATTATATATATATATTTTTAAATTTGGATTGCATAAATGCACCCTTATCTATATTTGTTTATGATCATTATAACTAAAACACTGTGTAAATGACCCATATTTCTATTTTCCCATGTATTTGGTTTATTATGATTATTTTAAGTAGACTGATTATTAGAAGGAAGTTGTAAACAGTCGAGCTACTTGCAAGCATGAGGCACGGGCTGGTAAGGTTTAGGGTAAGGGTTAGCGGTTAAGGGTTAGGTTTAGGGGTTAGGTTAAGGGGTTAGGTTAAGGGGTTGAGTTTAGGGGTTAGGGTTATAGGGGTTAGGTTTAGGGGTTAAGTTTAGGGGATAGGTTAAGGGGTTAAGTTTAGGGGTTAAGTTTAGGGGTTAAGTTTAGGGGTTAGGTTAAGGGGTTGAGTTAAGGGGTTAGGTTTAGGGGTTAGGTTTAGGGGTTAGGTTTAGGGGTTAGGTTAAGGGGTTAGGAAGTGTTAGTTAAGGAGGGTAGGCGCTAACCAGTGTGCACAGGCCATCGATGTCGCTCCCTCGACTGGATTCACTTCTCATTCAGGCCTTGGGGATATATAGTGCCTAATTTATTGATCCAAATTCTCTCTGCTCTTTTCTCTGGGGCACGGACCACTGCGGGTTGGCCTGTAGGACCGTGACCGGAAGGATTCCCATCCGTGTTTAAGGAAATGTTGGACCAGGTAAGTGTTATTTTCTCTTCCTCTCAGAATGTTGTATTTATGTTGTGTCATTCTGACCAGAATGGTGTTGCCCGTCTCTCCCACATATTGAGCTCCACATTGTTTGCAGGTGATGAGGTAAATGCAGTTTTTACAGTGTACCGTTCCTGATTGGTAAGTACTGAAAACCTCTTTTGTAAACTTGTTTTGTACGAATCCTTTTTGTTCCAAATATTGTCCCTGATGTTTTGGTTTCGTGTTGTGAAGAGGATGGAGTTTGGCTCTAATTAGATAGTCTTGTAAACTTTTGTTTTTTCTAAATGCTGCTATAACTCTGTGGTTCTTCAATATTTGTGTCTGTCCCAATATGTTCTGGAAGTTGGACTTTACCTCTTTGGTCAGTTTCAGAGCGGCCGAGGAGTAAGTCAGGACAAAGGGGACGCCGGTCCCCTCCGCCTGGGCCCTGCTTGTCAAGTATGATTTAAAAACCTTTCTCAAGAAGGACCTGTTATATCCTCTGGGCCGGGCGCTTTGAAGAGGATTAGTGTCGCTTCTCTGAAGTCCCGTTCCTGGGTGCATATGCGACGGAACCTCAGGAGTTCGCGACTTGACGAGGCCTGAGTAAGTGTGTTTTGGGTGAAAACTGCTTTTATGTAGTAGGGCATGCGTGTCGGTTTCTTTGAAGAAGACTTTAATGTCCAATTTGTGCGACGAAATGAAATCTGGACCCTTGTAAGTTGTGGTGTCCAGAAAGTCTACCGATAGGTGACTGGTGGTGGATTTTAATTTAATAGATGGGTTATGGTTATTTAGTGTCGCCACAAATTCCATGAACTCGTCTTCAGAGTGAGTCCATACTCCCCAGATATCATCTAGGTACCTAAAATAGTGAAGGGGCTGTTTTTGGCATCGGGATAAGGCCGAAGCCTCCCATTCTGCCATAAATATGTTAGCGTAGGCGGGGCAAACTTCTTGCCCATCGCCGTGCCTTTAACTTGCAGGAAAAATTCCCCATTGAACTCAAAATCGTTTCTATTTAAATTGATGTCTAATAATTGGATGAGTTCTTTGTCGGGCCTGGAGGTGTCTGGGTTTTTTGAAAAATATTTTTAATGGCCTGAATTCCCTCTTGGATGTCGATGTTTGTGTAAAGGCCATCCACGTCCATAGTGAACAGGATGGCCTTTTGGGGAATTTTTAGTCTTTTGACTTTCTGGACAAAATCATACGTGTCTTTTATATAGCTGGGGTGGCCCGTCGAAAGAGGATTTAAGTAGAAATCTAAAAATTCTGCCGTATAGTACGTTTCACTGCCGCAATCGGATACTATAGGCCTTCCTGGGGAATTTCGTGAGGTTTGCTCCATTTGGTCGGGTCTTTGTGTATTTTGGGGAGCATGTAGAACCTCCTGCTTCTAGGTTCAGCGTTACCCAATAGGTAGGACTTTTGTTTTGCGTTGATGTGTTTTTTTCTGATATAGGGTTTGGGTTATATTTTTAACCATAGGTACAGTGTCTAAAAAAATGGGTCTATCCAATTTCTGGTAATATTTTAGGTCATTCAATTGTCTATATCCCTCCCATAAATATTGTTCTCGGTCCCATATGACTATCGCACTGCCCTTGTCTGCAGGTTTAATGACGATCTGTTTATTGCCCTTTAACTGTTTTAGAGCGTTCGTTTCCTCCAGAGTGAGGTTAAGCTCTTCCTGGGACGGTCTAAAATGTTTTTAAGATATTCCAGATCCTTTTCGAATAACGTCGCGGAGATCTGCGGGTAGTTTGTCTGCGGGTGGGACCCAGTCCGATTTGGGTGTGAACGGAGGGGATTTGAGTCAGTCTCATTTTGGAAATAGGCTGCCAATTTAAGTCTCCTGTGGTATTGTTGCAGGTCGTATCGCGTCTGCATTTCGAGGCGTTTTCTGCTCGTTCTACCCGATGGAATAAAAGTCAAACCCCTGTTGAGCAGGCAAAGTTGTGGGGAGTGATATGGAATTTTTAGATAGGATTACAACGTTTCGATGCCCCTCCTGCGCATACAGGCTTGTGGGGATATTTATTTTAAATGTTGAAGCCAGTGCTGGAGCATGTTTCTGGCTGTGTCCACCGTCCAGTGTATATGGTCACTTTCAGTGTGAAATTCAGATCTGGACAGGGCCGGAATGTGTTTTAAATTGGCAGAAATATAGGCGTTCAGGATGGTCAATTGTGTCTGCTCCTTTGTTGGGAGCATTCCTGAAAAGTTCAACTCTGGAACCCAAATTTCTGCCAGTGGAAATTTTTCTTTTGCCGCTCTTAAAGCCGCCTGCATCTGTTTGATGGCAGTGTCTTTGGCGTTCTGCGCCCGGCTGTTAATCCCTAATGATAAGATGGCGTGTTCCACGTCAGTGGAGACTGCGTTTTTATTGATCACAGCCTCCATGTGTCTGAACGTGGCCCCTGGATAGCTTTCTATTTGGAGGTCAGAATTCTTAAAAGGTGGAATTTTGGACAGATTGGAGTCCCCGATAACGAGCCATTTTTTCGCACACTCAGCTTCCATTCTATCATTTTTCTGGACGTGTTTAGGTGTCTATTCGGTCCGTCCTCCAGGGAGTCACGTCGTGCTCCAGAAGGTGTGTTGAGTTCGACACTTAAACGAGCCTGTGTGGCTGTCCTGAGGCTGGTGACTTTTTCGGGGCTTAAGGTGATTCTTTGTGAGCCGAGATTATCCCGTTCAGCACTCCCTTGATCCTCGATAAGGATGAGGTCTTGTTCCTGTCTGATACAGGGGTTGGGACGAACGCGAGGAGTGCGTTGTTCTTTTGGGGAGGCAGGGAGATTTATGGTAATCTCTGAATGACTGTCCGAGTCCTCCTTTCTAATAGGAGACCAATCGTTCGGTGGGTCTGTCATCGTGCATGCTGTTTTGGTCGGTTTTGTTACTAAGGGGTGGATGTTTCAGACAGAGATTGTGCGTCCGTCATGGTGTGCACCAAAGCCTGCACCATAACTCTATTAGTCATTGTGTTTTCTGGGAGAGGAGGAGCGGGAGAGAGATTTTGGGTCTCCGCTTCCTCCCTCGTTTCTCCAGAATCCAAGGCAGGGACGGAGGTGTGCCATCTCTCCCCTACCAACCCGTGAGCCTCGTGTATTGTTTTGTCTTTCAGTCTTTTTCCGATACCACGTTTAGCCCATAATATAGCCGTATTAAAACATTCATCCCAGCCCTGAGAGGGAATGTGCTGGAGTTTAGCCATTTCTTCTACCAATGCGTCTTCATAGTGGTTTTTAAGAATCAGCATAGTGGTATAGGCCCAGTTTTTGGCATTGCCTTCAATGAGGGCTTGTGTTGTGGGGTTTGGCAAGGCTGGTTTGATGACCTCTGACAGGTGTTTTTCAATTTTGTCAATTGCAGGAGGCTGTTCCTGACTGACATTATTTTTGTGATGCACCAATTTGATGATTTTAAATAAGGTACGGGTTTTTGCTACAAAGTCAGGGTCATCTGAATGCTTGGGCTTTATTTTTTGTTTCTGATGTGTGTTTTTATTTTGCAGGTGTGAACGAACTGTCTGTGTTTTGTTCTGCACCCATCCCCGTGGTTCCTTCGTAAAGGATTTTTGGTGGGACATCAATGTACCGGGCCCCAAACGGGCCCGGGGTTCAAAAAATTGTGGTCTGCCAGACCACTGATAAGACTGACTATGGTGAGTCGGTGCTGCCCTCATGTGGCCACCATATTTCACTCCACGTGCATGCACTCTCTCTCCCTGTGCATGACGCTGGGCCTGATGGCCCCCATATTTCACTGCGTCTGCATAGGAGAACGCTCTCTCTCCCTGTGCATGACGTTCAGTGTCGCGGTAGGAACGGGGCATAGGCCAGACTGTGCCATGCCTGGCAAGCCTGCGACCACGTGTGACCACCGTCCAACCGTCCCTTTCTGGCCAAACCATAGTTTTAGGAAATGTTGTTTTGAATTTGTAACTGTAAAAGTAAGGATTTTTCTTGTAGAAATTGAAATCAGGTAAGTAAATCTAAAAATTGTCTTGTTTTTTTGTAATTTATAAATCAAAGCGAGTCAAATAGAGTTAATCAAATAAAAATGCTTTTATGTTTTTATATGAACAGGCTGTTGCTTTAAGTGTGAAAATAAAAGCAAGGATTTTAAGGTAAGTAAAACAAAAAAAATTGTTGTGGCTTATATGTCAATATTTTTTTTGAAATGTAAACAAATAAAATAAAATAGCTTTTCTTAAGTTTTTTATGTGAAAAATTTGTAAACTGAACAAGCCGTTGCAACGTTTCGGTTCTCTTGGAACCTTCTTCAGGCAGGCTTGTTCTAATTTTGAAAAATGTAAATCCCAAAATGAATAATAAAAAAATTAAAAGTAAAGAAATGAATCCCAAAATGAATAAATCAATTGTCAAATAAAGAAATGAAAAGAGATCAAAGTGTGTTGAGGATCAGAATAAAAAGTTTTTAAATTGCAAAGAGTGTTAGAGGCTTTCTCATTAAGAGCTGGAAGCAGTGAATGAGCTTCTGCATCCTCAGTTGTCCCTTTTATAGTGTGGGGGCGGGACTCAATTTGAATGAGTCAATAGGAGCTTCTCCCATACTTTTGGTTTAAAAAGAAACAGCTCTCAGCCAATCAGAAAAGTAGCTGTCTTTTCAAAATAATTTCAGAAGGGCTTTTTTTCAAAAATTTGAATGTAAATCATAGTGATGGAGGTGAGACTCAGTTTGAATGAGCCAATTGGAGCCTTTTCCATATTTTTGGTTTGAAAATAAACTATTTCCAGCCAGTCAGAACATTAGCTGTCTTTTCAAAAAATTATAGAAATACTTTATTTATATATATTTAATTTTAAATTATAGTTATATAGATGCAATGGATTTAAAAGGATAAATTATTATATATATTTGATTTTAAATTATAGTTATATTATGTGATGTATTTAAAAGGATAAATAACTATATACATTTCATTTTAAATTATAGTTATATTATGTAATGTATTTAAAAGGATAAATTATTATATATATATATATATTTTTAAATTTGGATTGCATAAATGCACCCTTATCTATATTTGTTTATGATCATTATAACTAAAACACTGTGTAAATGACCCATATTTCTATTTTCCCATGTATTTGGTTTATTATGATTATTTTAAGTAGACTGATTATTAGAAGGAAGTTGTAAACAGTCGAGCTACTTGCAAGCATGAGGCACGGGCTGGTAAGGTTTAGGGTAAGGGTTAGCGGTTAAGGGTTAGGTTTAGGGGTTAGGTTAAGGGGTTAGGTTAAGGGGTTAAGTTTAGGGGTTAGGTTTAGGGGTTAGGTTTAGGGGTTAGGTTTAGGGGTTAGTTAGGGTTAAGGGGTTAGGTTTAGGGGTTAGGTTTAGGGGTTAGGTTTAGGGGTTAGGTTAAGGGGTTAGGTTAGGGAAGTGTTAGTTAAGGAGGGTAGGCGCTAACCAGTGTGCACAGGCCATCGATGTCGCTCCTCGACTGGATTCACTTCTCATTCAGGCCTTGGGGATATATAGTGCCTAATTTATTGATCCAAATTCTCTCTGCTCTTTTTCTCTGGGGCACGGACCACTGCGGGTTGGCCTGTAGGACCGTGACCGGAAGGATTCCCATCCGTGTTTAAGGAAATGTTGGACCAGGTAAGTGTTATTTTCTCTTCCTCTCAGAATGTTGTATTTATGTTGTGTCATTCTGACCAGAATGGTGTTGCCCGTCTCTCCCACATATTGAGCTCCACATTGTTTGCAGGTGATGAGGTAAATGCAGTTTTTACAGTGTACCGTTCCTGATTGGTAAGTACTGAAAACCTCTTTTGTAAACTTGTTTTGTACTGAATCCTTTTTGTTCCAAATATTGTCCCTGATGTTTTGGTTTCGGTGTTGTGAAGAGGATGGAGTTTGGCTCTAATTAGATAGTCTTGTAAACTTTTGTTTTTTCTAAATGCTGCTATAACTCTGTGGTTCTTCAATATTTGTGTCTGTCCCAATATGTTCTGGAAGTTGGACTTTACCTCTTTGGTCAGTTTCAGAGCGGCCGAGGAGTAAGTCAGGACAAAGGGGACGCCGGTCCCCTCCGCCTGGGCCCTGCTTGTCAAGTATGATTTAAAAACCTTTCTCAAGAAGGACCTGTTATATCCTCTGGGCCGGAGCGCTTTGAAGAGGATTCGTGTCGCTTCTCTGAAGTCCCGTTCCTGGGTGCATATGCGACGGAACCTCAGGAGTTGCGACTTGACGAGGCCTGAGTAAGTGTGTTTTGGGTGAAAACTGGGTTAGTGTTAGGGTTAGGGTTAGTTAGGGTTAGGGTTAGTTAGGGTTAGGGTTAGGGTTAGTTAGGGTTAGTTAGGGTTAGGGTTAGTTAGGGTTAGTTAGGGTTAGGTGGGATTAGGGTTAGTGTTAGGGTTAGGGTTAGGGTTAGGGTTAGGTTAGGGTTAGGGTTAGGGTTAGGTTGGGTTAGGGTTAGGGTTAGGGTTAGGGTTAGGGTTTAGGGTTAGGGTTAGGGTTAGGGTTAGGGTTAGGTATAGAGGTAAAAACGACTTCCACCCTCATTATGTCCACCCTCATTTGCATATCGAATCTGATTGGCTGGATTGTTTCACAGATAAATCTTTAGGACGGTCGGTCCGATTTTGCCAAGCTTGGTGTCATCGAATTCAGAATTCCGTCTGCATTCATGTGACGAGGAGAGATGAACAGAAGAAGAGAGCAATGGAAATGTAGCGCTGAAAAGGTAGAAGAGTCTTTTGCACGTAGGTTGTGAGTGGTTTAAAAATGTCACATGCACGCCTTTAAGATTTGCATGAATACGACTGTAATGGAGACGTGGTAATGAACGCATTTTTCACAAGAACGCTGAAATGTTTTTGTAGGAATTGTTGGGTGGGATAAACTCAATCCTTTATTATTATTATCATTTCATGAAACTTATCGGGGCATGCTTGTGAGGAGGAGATTATTGTGTTCGTGAGCAGAGCAGACTTGAGTCCAGTAAATATAGCCTATTAAAGAAATTGTTCCAAAAACAAATGCATCAGAAAATAACCGAAGGACTTGAAAAACTTTTAAGAATAAAAACGGCATCGAATCTTGCCACGATAATGAGATGACACACTTGTTAGGGGCGTTTTGCCCTTTGAAATGAAATCTGCGAAATCCAATAAAGCCCATTCAGCGGTTCACTCGCTGAGTCATCGATTACAATAACAACACATCAATTCAGATTTCCTTAAAGATAACTTTTTTTATTTATTTTTTTTATTAATAATCATGCCAAGGTCTTACATTAAATTGTGTCCAAAATTGCAGAACATGAACAGCCAAAAAATAATAATAAATAATAAAAATAATATAAGGTTGAACAATGAAAGCATTTTTTGACTTTTCAATGATTTTTTGTTTTTTATGCCCGTCAAAGACATAATATAGAAGTTACAGTCAACCAGAAAAAGTGACTTGACATTGCAACTCTCCACGTGTCCAACTTGCAGAGGTGGGACCAAGTCATTGTTTTCCAAGTCACAAGTAAGTCTCAAGTCATTGCATTAAAGTCCCGAGTGAAGTCCCAAGTCAAGGCAGGCAAGTCCCAAGTCAAGGCAGGCAAGTCCCAAGTCAAGTCCAAGTCAATTTACAAATCGTCAACTTTTAGCTTCAAGTCTTAAAGAAGTCATTAGTGCGCTTTGCCCAAATTAGTGTCAGAGTATTAATTACTATAGTAAATGTATACTAATTTTATCTAGAAGTTTCTAATTTAAAATCTAATTTTATCTTTCTTTTTTTTTATCGATATCTACCCGTAAAGACCAAAGAGGGTAATAAAGATGATACATGGATCTTATCTTTGGACACACATTAAGGCAAACCAAACTTTTACTATAAACACGCTGTGAAAGGACGCTGAACGTGCTGAACTGGTGAGTGAAATCTGAAATATTACCAGGCAGTGGCTAAGGGCAGACATTTAAGTTGCATATACGAAGTTCTATACTGTAAAGTGCACGCAAACCGAGTAAATGATCGGATTTGTGATTTTTAGAACCACGACCAATATAATTAAATAAATATAGCTAAACGCGTGACAGAGGACCAGCACGTCCGCAAAAGAATGAGTGTGTTTACATGCACATTTTAACCAGTTATGCTCAAAAAGCACCAACGTGTGTGGTCACAATAAATGGCGTTCCTTTATCGAGGTCATACAACAGGGTAATAAAACACCGGGAAGATTTTGTCCATTACACCAATTGCTATAAAACGTTAAATGCTACCGACCGCAGTAAAAGTTTGCGGTTCAATATGCAGACTTTGTTAGCCTGTAAATCAACTTACCTCTGTCTGTGGATTTTCAGATTCCTCACAAAATTGGACGTTGTCGACGAGGTGTCTGTAATTTTGTAACCACAGGTTCTACATGTCGCAATCCTTTTGTTGCCTTTAACGCTGTATTCAATATATCCCAATTATATCACCTTTGGTATAATTTTTGCTGTGTCCTAGTCCTTAAATGCGCGCCGTGATCTTCAAACTTGGTCCAGCTTTCGTGGAAGCTGATTGGTTGAATATGGAGCGTTGAAATGCAGATTTGAAAATCAAATGAATCGTCTATTTGGGAAATTAATCGTTGATTTACTGCACATTTTTTAATTATACAACTCTTATCTTTGGTTTTAAAAAGTATAAGTATTTCCAAGTCAGGCGGCTGAAGTCCAAGTCAAGTTGCAATCATTGCTGTCAAAGTCTAAGTCGAGTCGCAAGTCTTTTTAATTCTATCGAGTCGAGTCGCAAGTCATCAAATTAGTGACTCGAGTCCGAGTCAAGTCCAAGTCAAGTCCAAGTCACGCGACTCGAGTCCACACCTCTGCCAACTTGATGAAGCCGGATAACCGTTGCATTTTAGAAATGAGTTCACAAGTGAAGGGATGATGAATTTTATTGTGACAAGAGGAGCTTTAAAAACAATATAATAACAATAAATAGCGATACGTTGAAATGGCTGAGGCTCCAGTGAGTTAAAATTGTAACTTTGTGGTTTTGCGACGGGTTTTCACACTTCAAAGCCTTTTTAAGACCAACTGAAGAAAACTCAAGGAATCGATTGAAGGGAACAATCCACCAGCGGGCTCTCGAATTGTAAGCGTCTAGGGAGCGCACAAAGATTTACATTTGTAACGACCCTTCAAAGTTTAAAAATGCAACTTAAAGGCTTGAATCCCTCTGCTCCCAACCACCAGCACGTGGTAATAGCTTGGCCCCGCCGCTGAGCGTCAGTCCATACAATGTCAGTCTATAGAAAAATGTTTGTCTGTGGGTGGCTGCTGTTCTGAAGGTGCTGGCGGTGTGGGCCTGGGGGTTGCCGAGAAGACCAGCATTGGCCCCGTGACTCTGGGAGGTACGCTCGCGGAGATACTGGGGCTTCGCTATGGCCCGCATTATATATGGTGCGTGCTGTAGCGGAATTTGACAGCGTGGTTGGTTTCCCGCTGGCGTCCGGTGGCGTCCGGGGGACCGTGCTAGGAGCGCGTTTGGGGGCGTTTGGAGTCGATCGGCGTAGGTTTGAGTGGAGTGTTTTCGGGGCCCGTGGCAGCCCTCGGTCAGGCCAGAGCAGGACAGAGGATAGAAACCACCGATGGCAAACACGCCATCTTCTTTAACTTTGGTTCCGTTGGTCCGATTTTTTTTTAAACGTTGTATACGTGTTCTATATGTGATCCTCTAGCTGTCTGATTGGCTTTGTCCTCGATCGGTCTTAAGAGTTTTGATTTAGACTCAAATACAGACTTCTCCTACGGTCTAACTTGCTCTATATTGTGTAAATGTTGTGTCTTTTTGATCAGTGTGACTTGCATTTAGTTTGGAAATGTGTCATGTTCAGAAGTTGGTTAAGTTTACAGTTAAAGATGAATAAAGTGATGCAATCTTAATTTGCGTAAGCATGGTGCCTTGATGATACATTTGACTTTTATTAGCTTAGAAGTTGGTTATGTTAAGAAGTTAGGTTAGGTTATGGGATATAGGGATGAAAACCACCCATTTTGTGATGCACCGACAGGTAGCCATGCGGTCAGACACAGTCTGTGAGTGAGCTCGATCAGGTAAAGTGACTCCCTGACATGCTAGCGGCAGCTCTTTTGTGACCTCAGCGGTGCCAAGCAGAAATTGACATTTACATTTATGCATTTGGCAGGCGCTTTTATCCAAAGCGACTTACAGTGCACTTATTACAGGGACAATTCCCCGAGCAACTTGGATTAAGTGTCTTGCTCAAGGACACAATGGTAGTGGCTGTGGGGATCGAACCAGCAACCTTCTGATTACCAGTGATGTGCTTTAGTCCACTACACCACCACCACCACTCCATATTAAGCATGCCGCCTATATTAAGCATAAATGTAATAAAACGGTTCCACTGGGGCGGGACACACAAAAGTGTAATATGTTTCTCGTGGAAAGACCCCGATAAGCGTGTGCAAAGTTTGGGAACGATCGCTCGTTTGTAGCCAACACGGCGGCCTAAAACGTGCTCCTTTCACAGAGGCTTTA
>NW_026265421.1:0-42500 GCF_025860055.1 Xyrauchen texanus | reverse complement strand
TATTTTTTATTAATAATCATGCCAAGGTCTTACATTAAATTGTGTCCAAAATTGCAGAACATGAATAGCCAAAAAAATAATAATAAATAATAAAAATAATATAAGGTTGAACAATGAAAGCATTTTTTGACTTTTCAATGATTTTTTGTTTTTTATGCCCGTCAAAGACATAATATAGAAGTTACAGTCAACCAGAAAAAGTGACTTGACATTGCAACTCTCCACGTGTCCAACTTGCAGAGGTGGGACCAAGTCATTGTTTTCCAAGTCACAAGTAAGTCTCAAGTCATTGCATTAAAGTCCCGAGTGAAGTCCCAAGTCAAGGCAGTCAAGTCCCAAGTCAAGGCAGTCAAGTCCCAAGTCAAGGCAGTCAAGTCCCAAGTCAAGTCCAAGTCAATTTACAAATCGTCAACTTTTAGCTTCAAGTCTTAAAGAAGTCATTAGTGCGCTTTGCCCAAATTAGTGTCAGAGTATTAATTACTATAGTAAATGTATACTAATTTTATCTAGAAGTTTCTAATTTAAAATCTAATTTTATCTTTCTTTTTTTTTATCGATATCTACCTGTAAAGACCAAAGAGGGTAATAAAGATGATACATGGATCTTATCTTTGGACACACATTAAGGCAAACCAAACTTTTACTATAAACACGCTGTGAAAGGACGCTGAACGTGCTGAACTGGTGAGTGAAATCTGAAATATTACCAGGCAGTGGCTAAGGGCAGACATTTAAGTTGCATATACGAGTTATATACTGTAAAGGGCCACAAACCGAGTAAATGATCGGATTTGTGATTTTTCGAACCACAACCAGATTTTACAGGGACAATTCCCCGGAGCAACTTGGATTAAGTGTCTTGCTCAAGGACACAATGGTGGTGGCTATGGGGATCGGACCAGTGACCTTCTGATTACAAGTGATGTGCTTTAGTCCACTACGCCACCACCACTCCATATTAAGCATGCCGCCTATATTAAGCATATTTTGACTGTAATAAAACGGGTTCCCATGGGGCTGGGCACACAAAAGTGTAATATGTTTCTCGTGGGAAGACCCCGATTGTGTGTGCAAAGTTTGGGAATGATCGCTCGTTCAGTAGCCAACGCGGCGGCCTTAAATGTAATCATTTAACAGAGGCTTAATAGAATCAGACTATATTAAGCATATTATTACTGTAATAAAACGGGTTCCCATGGGCCTGGGCACACAAAAGTGTAATATGTTTCTCGTGGAAAGACCCCGATTGTGTGTGCAAAGTTTGGGAACGATCGCTCGTTCAGTAGCCAACACAGCGGCCTAAAACGTACTCCTTGGCCCTTTATTGTTTTCCCCCACTGGTATACAATGTGAGTCTATGGAAAAGTGCTCACAAATGATAAAGAGTTTTTTACATCTGAGATGTACTGTTGCAGAAATGATTTTTAATGTCATTCTAAATTTTGCAAGCACAGTATTAAAGTGAATAATTCAGGTGGAATTATACAATAACACGAGAAAATTGTATTGATGGACTTATAAGGATAATAACAAGAAAACTATAATACTACTAATAATAACATTAATAATAGTAATAATTCATTTAATTTATGAAGTGCTTTTCTAGACACGGATGAGAGACCATAAAGGCTGTCCATTTAACTGGCCATATAGATATTTATAAAATCTGCATGTTTAAAAACACGTGGACGCCCCTAAAGGTTCAGCATTGAAACTGTCTGTGATTCTCTGTTAAAATATCCACTTTTTAGCAGTTTTGCACAGTGCAGTTTTCAATATGTCCACTATTCAATTCAATTCAAAGGGTCTTTATTGGCATGAATATAAACGATACAGTATTGCCAAAGCAGAGGCTGTGTAAAAAGAACTACACCTTAATCTATAATTACATTTAGTTTAACAAATATAAAAATAACTAATCAAAATAAATTCACTATGTGTATATGTGTGTATATATTTGTATCTGCAAGTCGTAAATCTATCTTTCTATCTACCTAAATATCTCTCTGTCTGTCTGTCTCTTTGTCTGTCTTATCTATCTATCTATCTATCTATCTATCTATCTATCTATCTATCTATCTATCTATCTATCTATCTATCTATCTATCTATCTATCTATCTATCTATCTATCTATCTATCTATCTATCTGTCTGTCTGTCTGTCTGTCTGTCTGTCTCTTTGTCTGTCTATCTATCTATCTATCTGTCTGTCTGTCTGTCTGTCTGTCTGTCTGTCTGTCTCTTTGTCTGTCTATCTACCTATCTGTCTGTCTGTCTGTCTGTCTGTCTGTCTGTCTGTCTCTTTGTCTGTCTGTCTCTTTGTCTGTCTATCTGTCTGTCTGTCTGTCTGTCTGTCTGTCTGTCTCTTTGTCTGTCTATCTATCTATCTATCTATCTATCTATCTATCTATCTATCTATCTATCTATCTATCTATCTATCTATCTATCTATCTATCTATCTATCTGTCTATCTGTCTGTCTGTCTGTCTGTCTGTCTGTCTGTCTGTCTCTTTGTCTGTCTATCTATCTATCTATCTGTCTATCTCTATCTGTCTGTCTATCTATCTATCTATCTATCTATCTATCTATCTATCTATCTATCTATCTATCTATCTATCTATCTATCAGCTATGCTGATGACACATAACTCTACTTGTCTTTCCAGCCCAACGACACCACAGTGACTGCTCGAATCGCTGCCTGTCTGGCAGACATCTCAGCCTGGATGAAGGAACACCACATTCAACTCAACTCAGCCAAGACCGAACTCCTTGTCTTTCCAGCCAACCCTGCTGTTGAACACAACATCACCGTGCAGCTGGGTCCAACTACAGTTTCACCTTCCAAAACGGTCAGAAATCTAGGGGTAACCATTGATGATGAGCTAAATTTCACTGACCACATTTCAAAGACTGCAAGATCATGTAGATTTACACTCGACAATATCAGGAAGATAAGATCCTTCCTCTCTGTACATGCCACACAACTGCTCGTTCAGTCGCCTTGTCATAACTAGACTGGACTACTGTAACGCTCTCATTGCAGGCCTTCCTGCATGTGCTATTAGACCTCTCCAAATGATCCAGAATGCAGCAGCACTTCTGGTCTTTAATGAACCTAAGAGAGCACATGTTACACCACTTTTGTCTCTCTCCACTCTCTGTCTATCTATCTATTCACTGTCTGTCTCTTTGTCTATCTATCTGTCTGTCTGTCTATCTGTCTGTCTATGTATGTATGTATGTATGTATGTATCTATCTATCTATCTATCTATCTATCTATCTATCTATCTATCTATCTATCTATCTATCTATCTATCTATCTATCTATCTATCTATCTATCTGTCTATCTATCTGTCTATCTTTCTGTCTATCTATATGTCTATCTATATGTCTGTCTTTTTCTTTCTATCTATCTGTCTGTCAGTCTGTCTTTGTGTCTGTCTGTCTTATCTATCTATCTGTCTGTCTGTCTATCTGTCTTTTCTATCTATCTCTGTCTGTTTGTCTATCTGTCTGTCTATGTATGTATTCTATCTATCTGTCTGTCTGTCTGTCTGTCTGTCTGTCTGTCTGTCTATATGTCTGTCTGTCTGTCTATCTATATGTCTGTCTTTTCTTTCTATCTATCTGTCTTATCTATCTATCTATCTGTCTGTCTGTCTGTCTGTCTGTCTGTCTGTCTGTCTGTCTATCTATATGTCTGTCTTTTCTTTCTATCTATCTGTCTTATCTATCTATCTATCTGTCTGTCTGTCTGTCTGTCTGTCTGTCTATCTATATGTCTGTCTTTTCTTTCTATCTATCTGTCTGTCTGTCTGTCTGTCTGTCTGTCTATATGTCTGTCTTTTCTTTCTATCTATCTGTCTTATCTATCTATCTATCTGTCTGTCTGTCTGTCTGTCTGTCTGTCTGTCTATCTATATGTCTGTCTTTTCTTTCTATCTATCTGTCTTATCTATCTATCAATTCAATTCAATTCAATTCAAAGGGGCTTTATTGGCATGAATGTAAACAATACAATATTGCCAAAGCAGAACTACATCTTAATCTATACATTTAGTTTAACAAATTTAACACATATAAAAATAAATACAGAACAGGTTCAGAACTGCTGAAGACCACAGTGTTTAAATAACTGAAGAGAACTGACATATACTGACACATAAATGAATATACACACATACACTGAGGGTCACTGTGGGGAACATTGGGGTGACACACGGGGTAAAACACATAACACAGATTCACCCACTGTCTCTCAGACTGTGACACGTTAAAACGTATCTTGCAGCCAGTGCTGCTGTGTGTCCCTCTCCAAGTATTATATTAATTTGTTCTTGTTCTGTCATTGTTATAAATGTGTCTATGCTGTGTGTTAATTTATCCATATAAATGTCCCTTGTATTTTTAAATTTTGGGCAGTGAAGGAGAAAGTGCACCTCTGTCTCAACCTCACCTGTCGTACAGTGAGCACACACCCTTTCTTCTCTGGGTAACCATGTTTTTCTGTGTCTGCCTCTCTCGATGGCGAGACTGTGCTCACTGAGCCTGTACTTGCTCAGGATCTGTCTCTGCTTTGTATCTCTGACAGTCAGGAGATACTCTTCCAATTCATACTTTGATTTTAGAGTCCGATAGAATTGTAATTTGCTTTGTGTTTTAGTTTCTTGATCCCAATGTTCCAGATAGGTGATTTGAGATTGTTTGATGATCTGATTTATTCTGATGTTTGGTTGTAAAGCAGTGCTGGTCTGAGGCTGGTTACTGTTAGTACTGTTAACCGGGTTAGTGAGTCTCAGAACCAGCTGACTGAGGGACTGTTTTCAGGGTTCAGTTCTTGGGTTTGTAGCGCTTTATAATGAAGCGACTCTGTGGGACTTGATTTTAAATGCATCCAAAAATTTAGAGATCTTTTTTGTATGTTAATGATCAATGGGAATCGTCCTAATTCTGCCCTGCATGCATTATTGGGTGTTTTCCTTTGTAATTTCAAAATTAATTTGCAGAATTCTGTGTGTAGGGCTTCTGTTGGATGTCTGTCCCATCTAGTGTAGTTCTGATCACTGAGATGTATTCTATCTATCTGTCTGTCTGTCTGTCTGTCTGTCTGTCTGTCTATATGTCTGTCTGTCTGTCTATCTATATGTCTGTCTTTTCTTTCTATCTATCTGTCTTATCTATCTATCTATCTGTCTGTCTGTCTGTCTGTCTGTCTGTCTGTCTGTCTATCTATATGTCTGTCTTTTCTTTTCTTGTCTGTCTGTCTGTCTATCTATATGTCTGTCTGTCTGTCTATCTATCTGTCTGTCTGTCTGTCTGTCTATATGTCTGTCTGTCTATCTATATGTCTGTCTTTTCTTTCTATCTATCTGTCCTATCTATCTGTCTGTCTGTCTGTCTGTCTGTCTGTCTGTCTATCTGTCTTTTCTATCTATCTCTGTCTGTTTGTCTATCTGTCTGTCTATGTATGTATTCTATCTATCTGTCTGTCTGTCTGTCTGTCTGTCTGTCTATCTATATGTCTGTCTTTTCTTTCTATCTATCTGTCTTATCTATCTATCTATCTGTCTGTCTGTCTGTCTGTCTGTCTGTCTATCTATATGTCTGTCTTTTCTTTCTATCTATCTGTCTTATCTATCTATCTATCTGTCTGTCTGTCTGTCTGTCTGTCTCTTTGTCTGTCTATCTATCTATCTATCTATCTATCTATCTATCTATCTATCTATCTATCTATCTATCTATCTATCTATCTATCTATCTATCTATCTATCTATCTATCAGCTATGCTGATGACACATAACTCTACTTGTCTTTCCAGCCCAACGACACCACAGTGACTGCTCGAATCAGCTGCCTGTCTGGCAGACATCTCAGCCTGGATGAAGGAACACCACATTCAACTCAACTCAGCCAAGACCGAACTCCTTGTCTTTCCAGCCAACCCTGCTGTTGAACACAACATCACCGTGCAGCTGGGTCCAACTACAGTTTCACCTTCCAAAACGGTCAGAAATCTAGGGGTAACCATTGATGATGAGCTAAATTTCACTGACCACATTTCAAAGACTGCAAGATCATGTAGATTTACACTCGACAATATCAGGAAGATAAGATCCTTCCTCTCTGTACATGCCACACAACTGCTCGTTCAGTCAGCCTTGTCATAACTAGACTGGACTACTGTAACGCTCTCATTGCAGGCCTTCCTGCATGTGCTATTAGACCTCTCCAAATGATCCAGAATGCAGCAGCACTTCTGGTCTTTAATGAACCTAAGAGAGCACATGTTACACCACTTTTTGTCTCTCTCCACTCTCTGTCTATCTATCTATTCACTGTCTGTCTCTTTGTCTATCTATCTGTCTGTCTGTCTATCTGTCTGTCTATGTATGTATGTATGTATGTATGTATGTATCCTATCTATCTATCTATCTGTCTATCTGTCTATCTATCTATCTATCTATCTATCTATCTATCTATCTATCTATCTATCTATCTATCTATCTGTCTATCTTTCTGTTTATCTATATGTCTATCTATATGTCTGTCTTTTCTTTCTATCTATCTGTCTTATCTATCTGTCTGTCAGTCTGTCTTTGTGTCTGTCTGTCTTATCTATCTATCTGTCTGTCTGTCTATCTGTCTTTTCTATCTATCTCTGTCTGTCTGTCTATATGTCTGTCTATCTATATATCTGTCTTTCTATCTATCTATCTATCTATCTATCTATCTATCTTTCTATCTATCATCTGATCGCGGCTGCATTTCTCTTCTAGTAGTTTTAGATCTAAGTGCTGCATTCGACACGATAGATCACGACATTCTCTTGAATAGGCTGGAGAATTATGTTGGAATTTGTGGAGTTGCATTAGCATGGTTTAGGTCATATTTAGCAGACCACTACCACTTTGTCTATGTAAATGAGGAATCGTCAAACCAAACAAAAGTTAAATATGGAGTGCCACAGGGATCAGTTTTAGGGCTTCTGCTTTTCTCCATGTATATGCTTCCCTGGGAGATATTATCAGGAATCGTGGAATATGTTTCCACTGCTATGCTGACGATACACAACTTTATATTTCTTCAAAACTTGATGAGATTTCACAATTCTCAAAATTAGCAGAGTGTATCAATTAAATAAAAGATTGGATGGCCAGAAATTTCCTTCTACTCAATTCTGACAAAACAGAGGTTCTAATTATTGGACCAAAAACCTCTAAAAATAAGCCGCTAAAATATAATTTGACTCTAGATGGATGTTCTGTTACATCATCTTCAACAGTGAAAAACTTAGGTGTTATGTTTGATACAATCTGTCCTTTGAAAATCAAATTACAGATGTTTGTAGCACAGCATTCTTCCGCCTCAGAAATAGTGCTAAATGAAGGCATATGCTCTCTGTTGCTGATGCCGAAAAACTAATTCATGCGCTCATGACCTAAAGACTAGATTATTGTAATGCATTACTGGGAGGATGTCCAGCAAGATCAATAAATAAACTTCAATTGGTTCAAAATGCATCAGCATTTTAAAATTCTGTTAACTACATACAAAGCTTTGAATGGTCTAGCTCCACAGTACTTAAATGATCTTCTGTCACGCTATATTCCATCACGTTCATTACGATCGCAAAATTCTGGCCTGTTAATAGTTCCTAGAATATCAAAATCCACAAAAGGAGGTAGATCCTTTTCATATTTGGCTCCTAAACTATGGAATAGTCTCCCAAACACTGTTCGAGATGCAGACACACCCTCTCAGTTTAAGTCTAGACTAACGACTCATCTATTTAGCCAGACATACACCTAATTTATCCTCCAACCCACAATTAGGCTGCTTTAGTTGGGTCTCCGGAACCAGAAACAGTGATCATGATCTCTAACTCTGCAATACATTTTATGGCATCTATGCTTACATCTTTTTATTTGTTTCCTTGTCTCAACCTCGGGACTCCTATCCTGAGGTCACCAGAACCGGCTGGATCCAGCACCATTCCTGCTTCGTGTTGGACTCCACTGCTTCATGTCAGCTGAATGATGATGACTAAATGCAGCCGGTGCCAGCCAAACATCACTTCGGTCTATTATGATGGACTTCAGAGGATGAACTGATACCAACTCCAACCTGCATCACCTCGGTCTATTGATGGACTACGATCTTGAAATGGAATGCATAGACTAGCTATTGCCAACAAAAGCCTTCATCAGCCAATTAACAAGGACAATTGCATCTATGTGAACTTCTGCAATTAATCTAGATGGACTTCAAAGCCTGTGGTCATTAATCTTACAGTTCAAACACAATCAATGTTTAAACAATGACCCTTAACCCTTACTTAGTTTAATAATTTTAAACCATGATTTTAACTATACACAAGTAATATTTACATTATATTCATGATGTTAGCCAGAGGGAACTGGCCCCCACAGTAAGTCTGGTTTCTCCCAAGGTTATTTTTCTCCATTAATCCACATCTTATGGAGTTTTGTGTTCCTTGCCACAGTCAGCCTACAGCTTGCTCACTGGGGTTATTAATACAATTATTATTTAATTATTTTTAAACACGATTAAGAATCGTATTTTATCTAATTGCACAATGATGATTCATCGACATTACAGTTTTATCGTCTGTTAATGCTGATCTTCTGTAAAGCTGCTTTGAAGCGATGTGTGTTGTGAAAGGCGCTATACTGAATAAAATTGACTTGACTATCTGTCTGTCTGTCTCTCTGTCTATCTATCAGTCTGTCTGTCTGTCTGTCTGTGTCTGGTTTTGTGTGTCTCTATGTAACTAATTAACTAACTAACTAATAAAGCTTTTAAATAATGTTTAAACTTTTTTATCATTATTATTATTATTTCACAATATTTCTTTTACTTGTATGTGAGGAGTATTTTTGAGTCCAGTTAATTTGATCAAAGATATGTTTCCAAAAATGAAATAAATGAAAAACAAATAACAGAAGGATATTTTGTAGAAAACAAAATGTTTTGAAAATAAACTGCTTCAAATATTGCATAGGTTTAAATTTGTAAGTAGTAAAGTGTAATTCTCCATCAGTCCACTAGGGTTAGCCCCAGTCCGCTGGGGTTAGTTGGGGTTAAATCACTAGTTGACCCTAACCCCTAGCCCTCTGGGGTTAAAAAGTCTGTAGGTATAGAGGTAAAAACGACTTCCACCCTCATTATGTCCACCCTCATTTGCATATCGAATCTGATTGGCTGGATTGTTTCACAGATAAATCTTTAGGACCGGTCGGTCCGATTTTGCCAAGCTTGGTGTCATCGAATTCAGAATTCCGTCTGCATTCATGTGACGAGGAGAGATGAACAGAAGAAGAGAGCAATGGAAATGTAGCGCTGAAAAGGTAGAAGAGTCTTTTGCACGTAGGTTGTGAGTGGTTTAAAAATGTCACATGCACGCCTTTAAGATTTGCATGAATACGACTGTAATGGAGACGTGGTAATGAACGCATTTTTCACAAGAACGCTGAAATGTTTTTGTAGGAATTGTTGGGTGGGATAAACTCAATCCTTTATTATTATTATCATTTCATGAAACTTATCGGGGCATGCTTGTGAGGAGGAGATTATTGTGTTGCGAGCAGAGCAGACTTGAGTCCAGTAAATATAGCCTATTAAAGAAATTGTTCCAAAAACAAATGCATCAGAAAATAACCGAAGGACTTGAAAAACTTTTAAGAATAAAAACGGCATCGAATCTTGCCACGATAATGAGATGACACACTTGTTAGGGGCGTTTTGCCCTTTGAAATGAAATCTCGCGAAATCCAATAAAGCCCATTCGCGGTTCACTCGCTGAGTCATCGATTACAATAACAACACATCAATTCAGATTTCCTTAAAGATAACTTTTTTTTTTTTTTTATTTAATTTATTTTTTTATTAATAATCATGCCAAGGTCTTACATTAAATTGTGTCCAAAATTGCAGAACATGAATAGCCAAAAAATAATAATAAATAATAAAAATAATATAAGGTTGAACAATGAAAGCATTTTTTGACTTTTCAATGATTTTTTGTTTTTTATGCCCGTCAAAGACATAATATAGAAGTTACAGTCAACCAGAAAAAGTGACTTGACATTGCAACTCTCCACGTGTCCAACTTGCAGAGGTGGGACCAAGTCATTGTTTTCCAAGTCACAAGTAAGTCTCAAGTCATTGCATTAAAGTCCCGAGTGAAGTCCCAAGTCAAGGCAGTCAAGTCCCAAGTCAAGGCAGTCAAGTCCCAAGTCAAGGCAGTCAAGTCCCAAGTCAAGTCCAAGTCAATTTACAAATCGTCAACTTTTAGCTTCAAGTCTTAAAGAAGTCATTAGTGCGCTTTGCCCAAATTAGTGTCAGAGTATTAATTACTATAGTAAATGTATACTAATTTTATCTAGAAGTTTCTAATTTAAAATCTAATTTTATCTTTCTTTTTTTTTTATCGATATCTACCTGTAAAGACCAAAGAGGGTAATAAAGATGATACATGGATCTTATCTTTGGACACACATTAAGGCAAACCAAACTTTTACTATAAACACGCTGTGAAAGGACGCTGAGCGTGCTGAACTGGTGAGTGAAATCTGAAATATTACCAGGCAGTGGCTAAGGGCAGACATTTAAGTTGCATATACGAGTTATATACTGTAAAGGGCATAAACCGAGTAAATGATCGGATTTGTGATTTTTCGAACCACAACCAGATTTTACAGGGACAATTCCCCGGAGCAACTTGGATTAAGTGTCTTGCTCAAGGACACAATGGTGGTGGCTATGGGGATCGGACCAGTGACCTTCTGATTACAAGTGATGTGCTTTAGTCCACTACGCCACCACCACTCCATATTAAGCATGCCGCCTATATTAAGCATATTTTGACTGTAATAAAACGGGTTCCCATGGGGCTGGGCACACAAAAGTGTAATATGTTTCTCGTGGGAAGACCCCGATTGTGTGTGCAAAGTTTGGGAATGATCAGCTGGTTCAGTAGCCAACGCTGGCCTTAAATGTAATCATTTAACAGAGGCTTAATAGAATCAGACTATATTAAGCATATTATTACTGTAATAAAACGGGTTCCCATGGGCCTGGGCACACAAAAGTGTAATATGTTTCTCGTGGAAAGACCCCGATTGTGTGTGCAAAGTTTGGGAACGATCGCTCGTTCAGTAGCCAACACAGCGGCCTAAAACGTACTCCTTGGCCCTTTATTGTTTTCCCCCACTGGTATACAATGTGAGTCTATGGAAAAGTGCTCACAAATGATAAAGAGTTTTTACATCTGAGATGTACTGTTGCAGAAATGATTTTTAATGTCATTCTAAATTTTGCAAGCACAGTATTAAAGTGAATAATTCAGGTGGAATTATACAATACACGAGAAAATTGTATTGATGGACTTATAAGGATAATAACAAGAAAACTATAATACTACTAATAATAACATTAATAATAGTAATAATTCATTTAATTTATGAAGTGCTTTTCTAGACACGGATGAGAGACATCAAAGGCTGTCCATTTAACTGGCCATATAGATATTTATAAAATCTGCATGTTTAAAAACACGTGGACGCCCCTAAAGGTTCAGCATTGAAACTGTCTGTGATTCTCTGTTAAAATATCCACTTTTTAGCAGTTTTGCACAGTGCAGTTTTCAATATGTCCACTATTCAATTCAATTCAAAGGGTCTTTATTGGCATGAATATAAACGATACAGTATTGCCAAAGCAGAGGCTGTGTAAAAAGAACTACACCTTAATCTATAATTACATTTAGTTTAACAAATATAAAAATAACTAATCAAAATAAATTCACTATGTGTATATGTGTGTATATATTTGTATCTGCAAGTCGTAAATCTATCTTTCTATCTACCTAAATATCTCTCTGTCTGTCTGTCTCTTTGTCTGTCTTATCTATCTATCTATCTATCTATCTATCTATCTATCTATCTATCTATCTATCTATCTATCTATCTATCTATCTATCTATCTATCTATCTATCTATCTATCTATCTATCTAT
Source organism: Xyrauchen texanus (assembly GCF_025860055.1). Classification (NCBI taxonomy): domain Eukaryota; kingdom Metazoa; phylum Chordata; class Actinopteri; order Cypriniformes; family Catostomidae; genus Xyrauchen; species Xyrauchen texanus. The sequence continues at coordinate 30,460 of NW_026265421.1, read as the reverse complement.
CTATCTGTCTGTCTGTCTGTCTGTCTGTCTCTTTGTCTGTCTATCTATCTATCTATCTATCTATCTATCTATCTGTCTGTCTGTCTGTCTGTCTGTCTGTCTGTCTGTCTGTCTCTTTGTCTGTCTATCTACCTATCTGTCTGTCTGTCTGTCTGTCTGTCTGTCTCTTTGTCTGTCTGTCTCTTTGTCTGTCTATCTGTCTGTCTGTCTGTCTGTCTGTCTGTCTGTCTGTCTCTTTGTCTGTCTATCTATCTATCTATCTATCTATCTATCTATCTATCTATCTATCTATCTATCTATCTATCTATCTATCTATCTATCTATCTATCTATCTATCTATCTATCTATCTATCTATCTATCTATCTATCTATCTATCTATCTATCTATCTATCTATCTGTCTGTCTGTCTGTCTGTCTATCTATTGTCTGTCTATCTATCTATCTATCTATCTATCTGTCTGTTAGGGTTAGGGTTAGGGTTAGGCTTAGGGTTAGGGTTAGGGCTTAGGGTTAGCGGTCTAGTCTAGGCTGTTAGGGTTAGGGTTAGGCGTTAGGGTCTAGGCTGTTAGGTCTAGGGTTAGGGTCTAGGCGTTAGGGTCTAGGGTTAGGCGTCTAGGGTTAGGGTCTAGGGTTAGGCGTTAGGGTTAGGGTTAGTGGTTAGGGTTAGGGCTAGGGTTAGGGTTAGGGTTAGGGCTAGGGTTAGGGTTAGGGCTAGGGTTAGTGGTTAGGGTTAGGTTAGTGGTTAGGCGTCTAGGGTTAGGGTTCAGGGTTAGGTTAGGGTTAGGGTTAGGTTAGGGTTAGGGTTAGGGTTAGGGTTAGGGTTAGGGTTAGGGTTAGGGTTAGGGTTAGGGGTTAGGGTTAGGGTTAGGGTTAGGGTTAGGGTTAGGGTTAGGGTTAGGGTTAGGGTTAGGGTTAGGGTTAGGGTTAGGGTTAGGGTTAGGGTTAGGGTTAGGGTTAGGGTTAGGGTTAGGGTTAGGGTTAGGGTTAGGGTTAGGGTTAGGGTTAGGTTAGGGTTAGGTTAGGGTTAGGGTTAGGGTTAGGGTTAGGGTTAGGTTAGGGTTAGGGTTAGGGTTAGGGTTAGGGTTAGGGTTAGGGTTAGGGTTAGGGTTAGGGTTAGGGTTAGGGTTAGGGTTAGGGTTAGGGTTAGGGTTAGGGTTAGGTATAGAGGTAAAAACGACTTCCACCCTCATTATGTCCACCCTCATTTGCATATCGAATCTGATTGGCTGGATTGTTTCACAGATAAATCTTTAGGACCGGTCGGTCCGATTTTGCTAAGCTTGGTGTCATCGAATTCAGAATTCCGTCTGCATTCATGTGACGAGGAGAGATGAACAGAAGAAGAGAGCAATGGAAATGTAGGCTGAAAAGGTAGAAGAGTCTTTTGCACGTAGGTTGTGAGTGGTTTAAAAATGTCACATGCACGCCTTTAAGATTTGCATGAATACGACTGTAATGGAGACGTGGTAATGAACGCATTTTTCACAAGAACGCTGAAATGTTTTTGTAGGAATTGTTGGGTGGGATAAACTCAATCCTTTATTATTATTATCATTTCATGAAACTTATCGGGGCATGCTTGTGAGGAGGAGATTATTGTGTTGCGAGCAGAGCAGACTTGAGTCCAGTAAATATAGCCTATTAAAGAAATTGTTCCAAAAACAAATGCATCAGAAAATAACCGAAGGACTTGAAAAACTTTTAAGAATAAAAGCGGCATCGAATCTTGCCACGATAATGAGATGACACACTTGTTAGGGTCGTTTTGCCCTTTGAAATGAAATCTGCGAAATCCAATAAAGCCCATTCAGCGGTTCACTCAGCTGAGTCATCGATTACAATAACAACACATCAATTCAGATTTCCTTAAAGATAACTTTTTTTTTTTTTAATTTAATTTATTTTTTTATTAATAATCATGCCAAGGTCTTACATTAAATTGTGTCCAAAATTGCAGAACATGAATAGCCAAAAAATAATAATAAATAATAAAAATAATATAAGGTTGAACAATGAAAGCATTTTTTGACTTTTCAATGATTTTTTGTTTTTTATGCCCGTCAAAGACATAATATAGAAGTTACAGTCAACCAGAAAAAGTGACTTGACATTGCAACTCTCCACGTGTCCAACTTGCAGAGGTGGGACCAAGTCATTGTTTTCCAAGTCACAAGTAAGTCTCAAGTCATTGCATTAAAGTCAGTGAAGTCCCAAGTCAAGGCAGTCAAGTCCCAAGTCAAGGCAGTCAAGTCCCAAGTCAAGGCAGTCAAGTCCCAAGTCAAGGCAGTCAAGTCCCAAGTCAAGTCCAAGTCAATTTACAAATCGTCAACTTTTAGCTTCAAGTCTTAAAGAAGTCATTAGTGCGCTTTGCCCAAATTAGTGTCAGAGTATTAATTACTATAGTAAATGTATACTAATTTTATCTAGAAGTTTCTAATTTAAAATCTAATTTTATCTTTCTTTTTTTTTATCGATATCTACCTGTAAAGACCAAAGAGGGTAATAAAGATGATACATGGATCTTATCTTTGGACACACATTAAGGCAAACCAAACTTTTACTATAAACACGCTGTGAAAGGACGCTGAACGTGCTGAACTGGTGAGTGAAATCTGAAATATTACCAGGCAGTGGCTAAGGGCAGACATTTAAGTTGCATATACGAGTTATATACTGTAAAGGGCCATAAACCGAGTAAATGATCGGATTTGTGATTTTTCGAACCACAACCAGATTTTACAGGGACAATTCCCGGAGCAACTTGGATTAAGTGTCTTGCTCAAGGACACAATGGTGGTGGCTATGGGGATCGGACCAGTGACCTTCTGATTACAAGTGATGTGCTTTAGTCCACTACGCCACCACCACTCCATATTAAGCATGCCGCCTATATTAAGCATATTTTGACTGTAATAAAACGGGTTCCCATGGGGCTGGGCACACAAAAGTGTAATATGTTTCTCGTGGGAAGACCCCGATTGTGTGTGCAAAGTTTGGGAATGATCGCTGCGTTAAGTAACGCCAGCGGCCTTAAATGTAATCATTTAACAGAGGCTTAATAGAATCAGACTATATTAAGCATATTATTACTGTAATAAAACGGGTTCCCATGGGCCTGGGCACACAAAAGTGTAATATGTTTCTCGTGGAAAGACCCCGATTGTGTGTGCAAAGTTTGGGAACGATCGCTCGTTCAGTAGCCAACACAGCGGCCTAAAACGTACTCCTTGGCCCTTTATTGTTTTCCCCACTGGTATACAATGTGAGTCTATGGAAAAGTGCTCACAAATGATAAAGAGTTTTTACATCTGAGATGTACTGTTGCAGAAATGATTTTTAATGTCATTCTAAATTTTGCAAGCACAGTATTAAAGTGAATAATTCAGGTGGAATTATACAATAACACGAGAAAATTGTATTGATGGACTTATAAGGATAATAACAAGAAAACTATAATACTACTAATAATAACATTAATAATAGTAATAATTCATTTAATTTATGAAGTGCTTTTCTAGACACGGATGAGAGACCGCAAAGGCTGTCCATTTAACTGGCCATATAGATATTTATAAAATCTGCATGTTTAAAAACACGTGGACGCCCCTAAAGGTTCAGCATTGAAACTGTCTGTGATTCTCTGTTAAAATATCCACTTTTTAGCAGTTTTGCACAGTGCAGTTTTCAATATGTCCACTATTCAATTCAATTCAAAGGGTCTTTATTGGCATGAATATAAACGATACAGTATTGCCAAAGCAGAGGCTGTGTAAAAAGAACTACACCTTAATCTATAATTACATTTAGTTTAACAAATATAAAAATAACTAATCAAAATAAATTCACTATGTGTATATGTGTGTATATATTTGTATCTGCAAGTCAGTAAATCTATCTTTCTATCTACCTAAATATCTCTCTGTCTGTCTGTCTCTTTGTCTGTCTTATCTATCTATCTATCTATCTATCTATCTATCTATCTATCTATCTATCTATCTATCTATCTATCTATCTATCTATCTATCTATCTATCTATCTATCTATCTATCTATCTGTCTGTCTGTCTGTCTGTCTGTCTGTCTGTCTGTCTCTTTGTCTGTCTATCTACCTATCTGTCTGTCTGTCTGTCTGTCTGTCTGTCTCTTTGTCTGTCTGTCTCTTTGTCTGTCTATCTGTCTGTCTGTCTGTCTGTCTGTCTGTCTGTCTGTCTGTCTATCTATCTATCTATCTATCTATCTATCTATCTATCTATCTATCTATCTATCTATCTATCTGTCTGTCTGTCTGTCTGTCTCTTTGTCTGTCTATCTATCTGTCTGTCTCTTTGTCTGTCTGTCTATCTATCTATCTATCTATCTATCTATCTATCTATCTATCTATCTATCTATCTATCTATCTATCTATCTATCTATCTATCTATCAGCTATGCTGATGACACATAACTCTACTTGTCTTTCCAGCCCAATCGACACCACAGTGACTGCTCGAATCGCTGCCTGTCTGGCAGACATCTCAGCCTGGATGAAGGAACACCACATTCAACTCAACTCAGCCAAGACCGAACTCCTTGTCTTTCCAGCCAACCCTGCTGTTGAACACAACATCACCGTGCAGCTGGGTCCAACTACAGTTTCACCTTCCAAAACGGTCAGAAATCTAGGGGTAACCATTGATGATGAGCTAAATTTCACTGACCACATTTCAAAGACTGCAAGATCATGTAGATTTACACTCGACAATATCAGGAAGATAAGATCCTTCCTCTCTGTACATGCCACACAACTGCTCGTTCAGTCGCCTTGTCATAACTAGACTGGACTACTGTAACGCTCTCATTGCAGGCCTTCCTGCATGTGCTATTAGACCTCTCCAAATGATCCAGAATGCAGCAGCACTTCTGGTCTTTAATGAACCTAAGAGAGCACATGTTACACCACTTTTTGTCTCTCTCCACTCTCTGTCTATCTATCTATTCACTGTCTGTCTCTTTGTCTATCTATCTGTCTGTCTGTCTATCTGTCTGTCTATGTATGTATGTATGTATGTATCCTATCTATCTATCTATCTATCTATCTATCTATCTATCTATCTATCTATCTATCTATCTATCTATCTATCTATCTATCTATCTATCTGTCTATCTTTCTGTCTATCTATATGTCTATCTATATGTCTATCTATATGTCTGTCTTTTCTTTCTATCTATCTGTCTGTCAGTCTGTCTTTGTGTCTGTCTGTCTTATCTATCTATCTGTCTGTCTGTCTATCTGTCTTTTCTATCTATCTCTGTCTGTTTGTCTATCTGTCTGTCTATGTATGTATTCTATCTATCTGTCTGTCTGTCTGTCTGTCTGTCTGTCTCTTTGTCTGTCTATCTATCTATCTATCTATCTATCTATCTATCTATCTATCTATCTATCTATCTATCTATCTATCTATCTATCTATCTATCAGCTATGCTGATGACACGCAACTCTACTTGTCTTTCCAGCCCAACGACACCACAGTGACTGCTCGAATCGCTGCCTGTCTGGCAGACATCTCAGCCTGGATGAAGGAACACCACATTCAACTCAACTCAGCCAAGACCGAACTCCTTGTCTTTCCAGCCAACCCTGCTGTTGAACACAACATCACCGTGCAGCTGGGTCCAACTACAGTTTCACCTTCCAAAACGGTCAGAAATCTAGGGGTAACCATTGATGATGAGCTAAATTTCACTGACCACATTTCAAAGACTGCAAGATCATGTAGATTTACACTCGACAATATCAGGAAGATAAGATCCTTCCTCTCTGTACATGCCACACAACTGCTCGTTCAGTCAGCCTTGTCATAACTAGACTGGACTACTGTAACGCTCTCATTGCAGGCCTTCCTGCATGTGCTATTAGACCTCTCCAAATGATCCAGAATGCAGCAGCACTTCTGGTCTTTAATGAACCTAAGAGAGCACATGTTACACCACTTTTTGTCTCTCTCCGCTCTCTGTCTATCTATCTATTCACTGTCTGTCTCTTTGTCTATCTATCTGTCAGTCTATGTATGTATGTATGTATGTATGTATGTATCCTATCTATCTATCTATCTATCTATCTATCTATCTATCTATCTATCTATCTATCTATCTATCTATCTATCTATCTATCTGTCTATCTGTCTATCTTTCTGTTTATCTATATGTCTATCTATATGTCTGTCTTTTCTTTCTATCTATCTGTCTGTCAGTCTGTCTTTGTGTCTGTCTGTCTTATCTATCTATCTGTCTGTCTGTCTATCTGTCTTTTCTATCTATCTGTCTGTCTGTTTGTCTATCTGTCTGTCTGTCTGTCTATCTATATGTCTGTCTTTTCTTTCTATTTATCTGTCTTATCTATCTATCTATCTGTCTGTCTGTCTGTCTGTCTATATGTCTGTCTGTCTGTCTATCTATATGTCTGTCTTTTCTTTCTATCTATCTGTCTTATCTATCTATCTATCTGTCTGTCTGTCTGTCTGTCTGTCTGTCTTTTCTATCTATCTCTGTCTGTTTGTCTATCTGTCTGTCTATGTATGTATTCTATCTATCTATCTGTCTGTCTGTCTGTCTGTCTGTCTGTCTGTCTATCTATATGTCTGTCTTTTCTTTCTATCTATCTGTCTTATCTATCTATCTATCTGTCTGTCTGTCTGTCTGTCTGTCTGTCTGTCTATCTATATGGGTTAGGGTTAGGGTTAGGGTTAGGGTTAGGTTAGGTTAGGTTAGGGTTAGGGTTAGGGTTAGGGTTAGGGTTAGGGTTAGGGTTAGGGTTAGGGTTAGGGTTAGGGTTAGGTTAGGGTTAGGGTTAGGGTTAGGGTTAGGGTTAGGGTTAGGTTAGGGTTAGGGTTAGGGTTAGGGTTAGGGTTAGGGTTAGGGTTAGGTATAGAGGTAAAAACGACTTCCACCCTCATTATGTCCACCCTCATTTGCATATCGAATCTGATTGGCTGGATTGTTTCACAGATAAATCTTTAGGACGGTCGGTCCGATTTTGCCAAGCTTGGTGTCATCGAATTCAGAATTCCGTCTGCATTCATGTGACGAGGAGAGATGAACAGAAGAAGAGAGCAATGGAAATGTAGGCTGAAAAGGTAGAAGAGTCTTTTGCACGTAGGTTGTGAGTGGTTTAAAAATGTCACATGCACGCCTTTAAGATTTGCATGAATACGACTGTAATGGAGACGTGGTAATGAACGCATTTTTCACAAGAACGCTGAAATGTTTTTGTAGGAATTGTTGGGTGGGATAAACTCAATCCTTTATTATTATTATCATTTCATGAAACTTATCGGGGCATGCTTGTGAGGAGGAGATTATTGTGTTGCGAGCAGAGCAGACTTGAGTCCAGTAAATATAGCCTATTAAAGAAATTGTTCCAAAAACAAATGCATCAGAAAATAACCGAAGGACTTGAAAAACTTTTAAGAATAAAAACGGCATCGAATCTTGCCACGATAATGAGATGACACACTTGTTAGGGTCGTTTTGCCCTTTGAAATGAAATCTCTAGAAATCCAATAAAGCCCATTCATGGTTCACTCGCTGAGTCATCGATTACAATAACAACACATCAATTCAGATTTCCTTAAAGATAACTTTTTTTTTTTTAATTTAATTTATTTTTTTATTAATAATCATGCCAAGGTCTTACATTAAATTGTGTCCAAAATTGCAGAACATGAATAGCCAAAAAATAATAATAAATAATAAAAATAATATAAGGTTGAACAATGAAAGCATTTTTTGACTTTTCAATGATTTTTTGTTTTTATGCCCGTCAAAGACATAATATAGAAGTTACAGTCAACCAGAAAAAGTGACTTGACATTGCAACTCTCCACGTGTCCAACTTGCAGAGGTGGGACCAAGTCATTGTTTTCCAAGTCACAAGTAAGTCTCAAGTCATTGCATTAAAGTCCCGAGTGAAGTCCCAAGTCAAGGCAGTCAAGTCCCAAGTCAAGGCAGTCAAGTCCCAAGTCAAGGCAGTCAAGTCCCAAGTCAAGGCAGTCAAGTCCCAAGTCAAGTCCAAGTCAATTTACAAATCGTCAACTTTTAGCTTCAAGTCTTAAAGAAGTCATTAGTGCTTTGCCCAAATTAGTGTCAGAGTATTAATTACTATAGTAAATGTATACTAATTTTATCTAGAAGTTTCTAATTTAAAATCTAATTTTATCTTTCTTTTTTTTTATCGATATCTACCTGTAAAGACCAAAGAGGGTAATAAAGATGATACATGGATCTTATCTTTGGACACACATTAAGGCAAACCAAACTTTTACTATAAACACGCTGTGAAAGGACGCTGAACGTGCTGAACTGGTGAGTGAAATCTGAAATATTACCAGGCAGTGGCTAAGGGCAGACATTTAAGTTGCATATCACGAAGTTATATACTGTAAAGGGCCATAAACCGAGTAAATGATCGGATTTGTGATTTTTCGAACCACAACCAGATTTTACAGGGACAATTCCCCGAGCAACTTGGATTAAGTGTCTTGCTCAAGGACACAATGGTGGTGGCTATGGGGATCGGACCAGTGACCTTCTGATTACAAGTGATGTGCTTTAGTCCACTACGCCACCACCACTCCATATTAAGCATGCCGCCTATATTAAGCATATTTTGACTGTAATAAAACGGGTTCCCATGGGGCTGGGCACACAAAAGTGTAATATGTTTCTCGTGGGAAGACCCGATTGTGTGTGCAAAGTTTGGGAATGATCGCTCGTTAAGTAGCCAGCGCGACCTTAAATGTAATCATTTAACAGAGGCTTAATAGAATCAGACTATATTAAGCATATTATTACTGTAATAAAACGGGTTCCCATGGGCCTGGGCACACAAAAGTGTAATATGTTTCTCGTGGAAAGACCCCGATTGTGTGTGCAAAGTTTGGGAACGATCGCTCGTTCAGTAGCCAACACAGCTGACCTAAAAGCGTACTCCTTGGCCCTTTATTGTTTTCCCCACTGGTATACAATGTGAGTCTATGGAAAAGTGCTCACAAATGATAAAGAGTTTTTACATCTGAGATGTACTGTTGCAGAAATGATTTTTAATGTCATTCTAAATTTTGCAAGCACAGTATTAAAGTGAATAATTCAGGTGGAATTATACAATAACACGAGAAAATTGTATTGATGGACTTATAAGGATAATAACAAGAAAACTATAATACTACTAATAATAACATTAATAATAGTAATAATTCATTTAATTTATGAAGTGCTTTTCTAGACACGGATGAGAGACCATAAAGGCTGTCCATTTAACTGGCCATATAGATATTTATAAAATCTGCATGTTTAAAAACACGTGGACGCCCCTAAAGGTTCAGCATTGAAACTGTCTGTGATTCTCTGTTAAAATATCCACTTTTTAGCAGTTTTGCACAGTGCAGTTTTCAATATGTCCACTATTCAATTCAATTCAAAGGGTCTTTATTGGCATGAATATAAACGATACAGTATTGCCAAAGCAGAGGCTGTGTAAAAAGAACTACACCTTAATCTATAATTACATTTAGTTTAACAAATATAAAAATAACTAATCAAAATAAATTCACTATGTGTATATGTGTGTATATATTTGTATCTGCAAGTCAGTAAATCTATCTTTCTATCTACCTAAATATCTCTCTGTCTGTCTGTCTCTTTGTCTGTCTTATCTATCTATCTATCTATCTATCTATCTATCTATCTATCTATCTATCTATCTATCTATCTATCTATCTATCTATCTATCTATCTATCTATCTATCTATCTATCTATCTATCTATCTATCTATATATCTGTCTGTCTGTCTGTCTGTCTGTCTGTCTGTCTCTTTGTCTGTCTATCTACCTATCTGTCTGTCTGTCTGTCTGTCTGTCTGTCTGTCTCTTTGTCTGTCTGTCTCTTTGTCTGTCTATCTGTCTGTCTGTCTGTCTGTCTGTCTCTTTGTCTGTCTATCTATCTATCTATCTATCTATCTATCTATCTATCTATCTATCTATCTATCTATCTATCTATCTATCTATCTATCTATCTGTCTGTCTGTCTGTCTGTCTGTCTCTTTGTCTGTCTATCTATCTGTCTGTCTCTTTGTCTGTCTGTCTATCTATCTATCTATCTATCTATCTATCTATCTATCTATCTATCTATCTATCTATCTATCTATCTATCTATCTATCTATCTATCTATCTATCTATCTATCAGCTATGCTGATGACACATAACTCTACTTGTCTTTCCAGCCCAACGACACCACAGTGACTGCTCGAATCGCTGCCTGTCTGGCAGACATCTCAGCCTGGATGAAGGAACACCACATTCAACTCAACTCAGCCAAGACCGAACTCCTTGTCTTTCCAGCCAACCCTGCTGTTGAACACAACATCACCGTGCAGCTGGGTCCAACTACAGTTTCACCTTCCAAAACGGTCAGAAATCTAGGGGTAACCATTGATGATGAGCTAAATTTCACTGACCACATTTCAAAGACTGCAAGATCATGTAGATTTACACTCGACAATATCAGGAAGATAAGATCCTTCCTCTCTGTACATGCCACACAACTGCTCGTTCAGTCAGCCTTGTCATAACTAGACTGGACTACTGTAACGCTCTCATTGCAGGCCTTCCTGCATGTGCTATTAGACCTCTCCAAATGATCCAGAATGCAGCAGCACTTCTGGTCTTTAATGAACCTAAGAGAGCACATGTTACACCACTTTTTGTCTCTCTCCACTCTCTGTCTATCTATCTATTCACTGTCTGTCTCTTTGTCTATCTATCTGTCTGTCTGTCTATCTGTCTGTCTATGTATGTATGTATGTATGTATCCTATCTATCTATCTATCTATCTATCTATCTATCTATCTATCTATCTATCTATCTATCTATCTATCTATCTATCTATCTATCTATCTATCTGTCTATCTTTCTGTCTATCTATATGTCTATCTATATGTCTATCTATATGTCTGTCTTTTCTTTCTATCTATCTGTCTGTCAGTCTGTCTTTGTGTCTGTCTGTCTTATCTATCTATCTGTCTGTCTGTCTATCTGTCTTTTCTATCTATCTCTGTCTGTTTGTCTATCTGTCTGTCTATGTATGTATTCTATCTATCTGTCTGTCTGTCTGTCTGTCTGTCTGTCTCTCTTTGTCTGTCTATCTATCTATCTATCTATCTATCTATCTATCTATCTATCTATCTATCTATCTATCTATCTATCTATCTATCTATCTATCTATCTATCTATCTATCAGCTATGCTGATGACACGCATAACTCTACTTGTCTTTCCAGCCCATCGACACCACAGTGACTGCTCGAATCGCTGCCTGTCTGGCAGACATCTCAGCCTGGATGAAGGAACACCACATTCAACTCAACTCAGCCAAGACCGAACTCCTTGTCTTTCCAGCCAACCCTGCTGTTGAACACAACATCACCGTGCAGCTGGGTCCAACTACAGTTTCACCTTCCAAAACGGTCAGAAATCTAGGGGTAACCATTGATGATGAGCTAAATTTCACTGACCACATTTCAAAGACTGCAAGATCATGTAGATTTACACTCGACAATATCAGGAAGATAAGATCCTTCCTCTCTGTACATGCCACACAACTGCTCGTTCAGTCGCCTTGTCATAACTAGACTGGACTACTGTAACGCTCTCATTGCAGGCCTTCCTGCATGTGCTATTAGACCTCTCCAAATGATCCAGAATGCAGCAGCACTTCTGGTCTTTAATGAACCTAAGAGAGCACATGTTACACCACTTTTTGTCTCTCTCCGCTCTCTGTCTATCTATCTATTCACTGTCTGTCTCTTTGTCTATCTATCTGTCAGTCTATGTATGTATGTATGTATGTATGTATGTATCCTATCTATCTATCTATCTATCTATCTATCTATCTATCTATCTATCTATCTATCTATCTATCTATCTATCTATCTATCTGTCTATCTGTCTATCTTTCTGTTTATCTATATGTCTATCTATATGTCTGTCTTTTCTTTCTATCTATCTGTCTGTCAGTCTGTCTTTGTGTCTGTCTGTCTTATCTATCTATCTGTCTGTCTGTCTATCTGTCTTTTCTATCTATCTGTCTGTCTGTTTGTCTATCTGTCTGTCTGTCTGTCTATCTATATGTCTGTCTTTTCTTTCTATTTATCTGTCTTATCTATCTATCTATCTGTCTGTCTGTCTATATGTCTGTCTGTCTGTCTATCTATATGTCTGTCTTTTCTTTCTATCTATCTGTCTTATCTATCTATCTATCTGTCTGTCTGTCTGTCTGTCTGTCTGTCTTTTCTATCTATCTCTGTCTGTTTGTCTATCTGTCTGTCTATGTATGTATTCTATCTATCTATCTGTCTGTCTGTCTGTCTGTCTGTCTGTCTGTCTGTCTGTCTATCTATATGTCTGTCTTTTCTTTCTATCTATCTGTCTTATCTATCTATCTATCTGTCTGTCTGTCTGTCTGTCTGTCTGTCTGTCTGTCTATCTATATGTCTGTCTTTTCTTTCTATCTATCTGTCTTATCTATCTATCTATCTGTCTGTCTGTCTGTCTGTCTGTCTGTCTCTTTGTCTGTCTATCTATCTATCTATCTATCTATCTATCTATCTATCTATCTATCTATCTATCTATCTATCTATCTATCTATCTATCTATCTATCTATCTATCTATCTATCTATCTATCAGCTATGCTGATGACACGCAACTCTACTTGTCTTTCCAGCCCAACGACACCACAGTGACTGCTCGAATCGCTGCCTGTCTGGCAGACATCTCAGCCTGGATGAAGGAACACCACATTCAACTCAACTCAGCCAAGAGCCGAACTCCTTGTCTTTCCAGCCAACCCTGCTGTTGAACACAACATCACCGTGCAGCTGGGTCCAACTACAGTTTCACCTTCCAAAGCGGTCAGAAATCTATGGGTAACCATTGATGATGAGCTAAATTTCACTGACCACATTTCAAAGACTGCAAGATCATGTAGATTTACACTCGACAATATCAGGAAGATAAGATCCTTCCTCTCTGTACATGCCACACAACTGCTCGTTCAGTCGCCTTGTCATAACTAGACTGGACTACTGTAACGCTCTCATTGCAGGCCTTCCTGCATGTGCTATTAGACCTCTCCAAATGATCCAGAATGCAGCAGCACTTCTGGTCTTTAATGAACCTAAGAGAGCACATGTTACACCACTTTTTGTCTCTCTCCGCTCTCTGTCTATCTATCTATTCACTGTCTGTCTCTTTGTCTATCTATCTGTCTGTCTGTCTATCTGTCTGTCTATGTATGTATGTATGTATGTATGTATGTATCATCTATCTATCTATCTATCTATCTATCTATCTATCTATCTATCTATCTATCTATCTATCTATCTATCTATCTATCTATCTATCTATCTGTCTATCTTTCTGTTTATCTATATGTCTATCTATATGTCTATCTATATGTCTGTCTTTTCTTTCTATCTATCTGTCTTATCTATCTGTCTGTCAGTCTGTCTTTGTGTCTGTCTGTCTTATCTATCTATCTGTCTGTCTATCTGTCTTTTCTATCTATCTCTGTCTGTTTGTCTATCTGTCTGTCTATGTATGTATTCTATCTGTCTGTCTGTCTGTCTGTCTGTCTATCTATATGTCTGTCTTTTCTTTCTATCTATCTGTCTTATCTATCTATCTATCTATCTATCTATCTATCTATCTATCTATCTATCTATCATCTGATCGCGGCTGCATTTCTCTTCTAGTAGTTTTAGATCTAAGTGCTGCATTCGACACGATAGATCACGACATTCTCTTGAATAGGCTGGAGAATTATGTTGGAATTTGTGGAGTTGCATTAGCATGGTTTAGGTCATATTTAGCAGACCACTACCACTTTGTCTATGTAAATGAGGAATCGTCAAACCAAACAAAAGTTAAATATGGAGTGCCACAGGGATCAGTTTTAGGGCTTCTGCTTTTCTCCATGTATATGCTTCCCTGGGAGATATTATCAGGAATCGTGGAATATGTTTCCACTGCTATGCTGACGATACACAACTTTATATTTCTTCAAAACTTGATGAGATTTCACAATTCTCAAAATTAGCAGAGTGTATCAATTAAATAAAAGATTGGATGGCCAGAAATTTCCTTCTACTCAATTCTGACAAAACAGAGGTTCTAATTATTGGACCAAAAACCTCTAAAAATAAGCCGCTAAAATATAATTTGACTCTAGATGGATGTTCTGTTACATCATCTTCAACAGTGAAAAACTTAGGTGTTATGTTTGATACAATCTGTCCTTTGAAAATCAAATTACAGATGTTTGTAGCACAGCATTCTTCCGCCTCAGAAATAGTGCTAAATGAAGGCATATGCTCTCTGTTGCTGATGCCGAAAAACTAATTCATGCGCTCATGACCTAAAGACTAGATTATTGTAATGCATTACTGGGAGGATGTCCAGCAAGATCAATAAATAAACTTCAATTGGTTCAAAATGCATCAGCATTTTAAAATTCTGTTAACTACATACAAAGCTTTGAATGGTCTAGCTCCATGAGTACTTAAATGATCTTCTGTCACGCTATATTCCATCACGTTCATTACGATCGCAAAATTCTGGCCTGTTAATAGTTCCTAGAATATCAAAATCCACAAAAGGAGGTAGATCCTTTTCATATTTGGCTCCTAAACTATGGAATAGTCTCCCAAACACTGTTCGAGATGCAGACACACCCTCTCAGTTTAAGTCTAGACTAACGACTCATCTATTTAGCCAGACATACACCTAATTTATCCTCCAACCCACAATTAGGCTGCTTTAGTTGGGTCTCCCGGAACCAGAAACAGTGATCATGATCTCTAACTCTGCAATACATTTTATGGCATCTATGCTTACATCTTTTTATTTGTTTCCTTGTCTCAACCTCGGGACTCCTATCCTGAGGTCACCAGAACCGGCTGGATCCAGCACCATTCCTGCTTCGTGTTGGACTCCACTGCTTCATGTCGCTGAATGATGATGACTAAATGCAGCCGGTGCCAGCCAAACATCACTTCGGTCTATTATGATGGACTTCAGAGGATGAACTGATACCAACTCCAACCTGCATCACCTCGGTCTATTGATGGACTACGATCTTGAAATGGAATGCATAGACTAGCTATTGCCAACAAAAGCCTTCATCAGCCAATTAACAAGGACAATTGCATCTATGTGAACTTCTGCAATTAATCTAGATGGACTTCAAAGCCTGTGGTCATTAATCTTACAGTTCAAACACAATCAATGTTTAAACAATGACCCTTAACCCTTACTTAGTTTAATAATTTTAAACCATGATTTTAACTATACACAAGTAATATTTACATTATATTCATGATGTTAGCCAGAGGGAACTGGCCCCCACAGTAAGTCTGGTTTCTCCCAAGGTTATTTTTCTCCATTAATCCACATCTTATGGAGTTTTGTGTTCCTTGCCACAGTCAGCCTACAGCTTGCTCACTGGGGTTATTAATACAATTATTATTTAATTATTTTTAAACACGATTAAGAATCGTATTTTATCTAATTGCACAATGATGATTCATCGACATTACAGTTTTATCGTCTGTTAATGCTGATCTTCTGTAAAGCTGCTTTGAAACGATGTGTGTTGTGAAAGGCGCTTAACGAATAAAATTGACTTGACTATCTGTCTGTCTGTCTCTCTGTCTGTCTGTCTGTCTGTCTGTGTCTGGTTTTGTGTGTCTCTATGTAACTAATTAACTAACTAACTAATAAAGCTTTTAAATAATGTTTAAACTTTTTTTATCATTATTATTATTATTTCACAATATTTCTTTTACTTGTATGTGAGGAGTATTTTTGAGTCCAGTTAATTTGATCAAAGATATGTTTCCAAAAATGAAATAAATGAAAAACAAATAACAGAAGGATATTTTGTAGAAAACAAAATGTTTTGAAAATAAACTGCTTCAAATATTGCATAGGTTTAAATTTGTAAGTAGTAAAGTGTAATTCTCCATCAGTCCACTAGGGTTAGCCCCAGTCCGCTGGGGTTAGTTGGGGTTAAATCACTAGTTGACCCTAACCCCTAGCCCTCTGGGGTTAAAAAGTCTGTAGGTATAGAGGTAAAAACGACTTCCACCCTCATTATGTCCACCCTCATTTGCATATCGAATCTGATTGGCTGGATTGTTTCACAGATAAATCTTTAGGACGGTCGGTCCGATTTTGCCAAGCTTGGTGTCATCGAATTCAGAATTCCGTCTGCATTCATGTGACGAGGAGAGATGAACAGAAGAAGAGAGCAATGGAAATGTAGCGCTGAAAAGGTAGAAGAGTCTTTTGCACGTAGGTTGTGAGTGGTTTAAAAATGTCACATGCACGCCTTTAAGATTTGCATGAATACGACTGTAATGGAGACGTGGTAATGAACGCATTTTTCACAAGAACGCTGAAATGTTTTTGTAGGAATTGTTGGGTGGGATAAACTCAATCCTTTATTATTATTATCATTTCATGAAACTTATCGGGGCATGCTTGTGAGGAGGAGATTATTGTGTTGCGAGCAGAGCAGACTTGAGTCCAGTAAATATAGCCTATTAAAGAAATTGTTCCAAAAACAAATGCATCAGAAAATAACCGAAGGACTTGAAAAACTTTTAAGAATAAAAACGGCATCGAATCTTGCCACGATAATGAGATGACACACTTGTTAGGGTCGTTTTGCCCTTTGAAATGAAATCTGCGAAATCCAATAAAGCCCATTCGCGGTTCACTCGCTGAGTCATCGATTACAATAACAACACATCAATTCAGATTTCCTTAAAGATAACTTTTTTTTTTTTTTTTAATTTAATTTATTTTTTTATTAATAATCATGCCAAGGTCTTACATTAAATTGTGTCCAAAATTGCAGAACATGAATAGCCAAAAAAATAATAATAAATAATAAAAATAATATAAGGTTGAACAATGAAAGCATTTTTTGACTTTTCAATGATTTTTTGTTTTTTATGCCCGTCAAAGACATAATATAGAAGTTACAGTCAACCAGAAAAAGTGACTTGACATTGCAACTCTCCACGTGTCCAACTTGCAGAGGTGGGACCAAGTCATTGTTTTCCAAGTCACAAGTAAGTCTCAAGTCATTGCATTAAAGTCCCGAGTGAAGTCCCAAGTCAAGGCAGTCAAGTCCCAAGTCAAGGCAGTCAAGTCCCAAGTCAAGGCAGTCAAGTCCCAAGTCAAGGCAGTCAAGTCCCAAGTCAAGTCCAAGTCAATTTACAAATCGTCAACTTTTAGCTTCAAGTCTTAAAGAAGTCATTAGTGCGCTTTGCCCAAATTAGTGTCAGAGTATTAATTACTATAGTAAATGTATACTAATTTTATCTAGAAGTTTCTAATTTAAAATCTAATTTTATCTTTCTTTTTTTTTTATCGATATCTACCTGTAAAGACCAAAGAGGGTAATAAAGATGATACATGGATCTTATCTTTGGACACACATTAAGGCAAACCAAACTTTTACTATAAACACGCTGTGAAAGGACGCTGAACGTGCTGAACTGGTGAGTGAAATCTGAAATATTACCAGGCAGTGGCTAAGGGCAGACATTTAAGTTGCATATCACGAGTTATATACTGTAAAGGGCCATAAACCGAGTAAATGATCGGATTTGTGATTTTTCGAACCACAACCAGATTTTACAGGGACAATTCCCGAGCAACTTGGATTAAGTGTCTTGCTCAAGGACACAATGGTGGTGGCTATGGGGATCGGACCAGTGACCTTCTGATTACAAGTGATGTGCTTTAGTCCACTACGCCACCACCACTCCATATTAAGCATGCAGCCTATATTAAGCATATTTTGACTGTAATAAAACGGGTTCCCATGGGGCTGGGCACACAAAAGTGTAATATGTTTCTCGTGGGAAGACCCCGATTGTGTGTGCAAAGTTTGGGAATGATCGCTCGTTCAGTAGCCAACGCGGCCTTAAATGTAATCATTTAACAGAGGCTTAATAGAATCAGACTATATTAAGCATATTATTACTGTAATAAAACGGGTTCCCATGGGCCTGGGCACACAAAAGTGTAATATGTTTCTCGTGGAAAGACCCCGATTGTGTGTGCAAAGTTTGGGAACGATCGCTCGTTCAGTAGCCAACACAGCTGCCTAAAACGTACTCCTTGGCCCTTTATTGTTTTCCCCACTGGTATACAATGTGAGTCTATGGAAAAGTGCTCACAAATGATAAAGAGTTTTTACATCTGAGATGTACTGTTGCAGAAATGATTTTTAATGTCATTCTAAATTTTGCAAGCACAGTATTAAAGTGAATAATTCAGGTGGAATTATACAATAACACGAGAAAATTGTATTGATGGACTTATAAGGATAATAACAAGAAAACTATAATACTACTAATAATAACATTAATAATAGTAATAATTCATTTAATTTATGAAGTGCTTTTCTAGACACGGATGAGAGACCATAAAGGCTGTCCATTTAACTGGCCATATAGATATTTATAAAATCTGCATGTTTAAAAACACGTGGACGCCCCTAAAGGTTCAGCATTGAAACTGTCTGTGATTCTCTGTTAAAATATCCACTTTTTAGCAGTTTTGCACAGTGCAGTTTTCAATATGTCCACTATTCAATTCAATTCAAAGGGTCTTTATTGGCATGAATATAAACGATACAGTATTGCCAAAGCAGAGGCTGTGTAAAAAGAACTACACCTTAATCTATAATTACATTTAGTTTAACAAATATAAAAATAACTAATCAAAATAAATTCACTATGTGTATATGTGTGTATATATTTGTATCTGCAAGTCGTAAATCTATCTTTCTATCTACCTAAATATCTCTCTGTCTGTCTGTCTCTTTGTCTGTCTTATCTATCTATCTATCTATCTATCTATCTATCTATCTATCTATCTATCTATCTATCTATCTATCTATCTATCTATCTATCTATCTATCTATCTATCTATCTGTCTGTCTGTCTGTCTGTCTGTCTGTCTGTCTGTCTGTCTGTCTGTCTGTCTATCTATCTGTCTATCTGTCTGTCTGTCTGTCTGTCTGTCTGTCTGTCTGTCTCTTTGTCTGTCTGTCTCTTTGTCTGTCTATCTGTCTGTCTGTCTGTCTGTCTGTCTGTCTCTTTGTCTGTCTATCTATCTATCTATCTATCTATCTATCTATCTATCTATCTATCTATCTGTCTGTCTGTCTGTCTGTCTGTCTGTCTGTCTGTCTATCTATCTGTCTGTCTCTTTGTCTGTCTGTCTATCTATCTATCTATCTATCTATCTATCTATCTATCTATCTATCTATCTATCTATCTATCTATCTATCTATCTATCAGCTATGCTGATGACACATAACTCTACTTGTCTTTCCAGCCCAACGACACCACAGTGACTGCTCGAATCGCTGCCTGTCTGGCAGACATCTCAGCCTGGATGAAGGAACACCACATTCAACTCAACTCAGCCAAGACCGAACTCCTTGTCTTTCCAGCCAACCCTGCTGTTGAACACAACATCACCGTGCAGCTGGGTCCAACTACAGTTTCACCTTCCAAAGCGGTCAGAAATCTAGGGGTAACCATTGATGATGAGCTAAATTTCACTGACCACATTTCAAAGACTGCAAGATCATGTAGATTTACACTCGACAATATCAGGAAGATAAGATCCTTCCTCTCTGTACATGCCACACAACTGCTCGTTCAGTCGCCTTGTCATAACTAGACTGGACTACTGTAACGCTCTCATTGCAGGCCTTCCTGCATGTGCTATTAGACCTCTCCAAATGATCCAGAATGCAGCAGCACTTCTGGTCTTTAATGAACCTAAGAGAGCACATGTTACACCACTTTTGTCTCTCTCCACTCTCTGTCTATCTATCTATTCACTGTCTGTCTCTTTGTCTATCTATCTGTCTGTCTGTCTATCTGTCTGTCTATGTATGTATGTATGTATGTATCTATCTATCTATCTATCTATCTATCTATCTATCTATCTATCTATCTATCTATCTATCTATCTATCTATCTATCTATCTATCTATCTATCTATCTGTCTATCTTTCTGTCTATCTATATGTCTATCTATATGTCTATCTATATGTCTGTCTTTTCTTTCTATCTATCTGTCTGTCAGTCTGTCTTTGTGTCTGTCTGTCTTATCTATCTATCTGTCTGTCTGTCTATCTGTCTTTTCTATCTATCTCTGTCTGTTTGTCTATCTGTCTGTCTATGTATGTATTCTATCTATCTGTCTGTCTGTCTGTCTGTCTGTCTGTCTCTTTGTCTGTCTATCTATCTATCTATCTATCTATCTATCTATCTATCTATCTATCTATCTATCTATCTATCTATCTATCTATCTATCTATCTATCAGCTATGCTGATGACACGCTAACTCTACTTGTCTTTCCAGCCCAATCGACACCACAGTGACTGCTCTGAATCGCTGCCTGTCTGGCAGACATCTCAGCCTGGATGAAGGAACACCACATTCAACTCAACTCAGCCAAGACCGAACTCCTTGTCTTTCCAGCCAACCCTGCTGTTGAACACAACATCACCGTGCAGCTGGGTCCAACTACAGTTTCACCTTCCAAAGCGGTCAGAAATCTAGGGGTAACCATTGATGATGAGCTAAATTTCACTGACCACATTTCAAAGACTGCAAGATCATGTAGATTTACACTCGACAATATCAGGAAGATAAGATCCTTCCTCTCTGTACATGCCACACAACTGCTCGTTCAGTCGCCTTGTCATAACTAGACTGGACTACTGTAACGCTCTCATTGCAGGCCTTCCTGCATGTGCTATTAGACCTCTCCAAATGATCCAGAATGCAGCAGCACTTCTGGTCTTTAATGAACCTAAGAGAGCACATGTTACACCACTTTTTGTCTCTCTCCGCTCTCTGTCTATCTATCTATTCACTGTCTGTCTCTTTGTCTATCTATCTGTCAGTCTATGTATGTATGTATGTATCCTATCTATCTATCTATCTATCTATCTATCTATCTATCTATCTATCTATCTATCTATCTATCTGTCTATCTGTCTATCTTTCTGTTTATCTATATGTCTATCTATATGTCTGTCTTTTCTTTCTATCTATCTGTCTGTCAGTCTGTCTTTGTGTCTGTCTGTCTTATCTATCTATCTGTCTGTCTGTCTATCTGTCTTTTCTATCTATCTGTCTGTCTGTTTGTCTATCTGTCTGTCTGTCTGTCTATCTATATGTCTGTCTTTTCTTTCTATTTATCTGTCTTATCTATCTATCTATCTGTCTGTCTGTCTGTCTGTCTATATGTCTGTCTGTCTGTCTATCTATATGTCTGTCTTTTCTTTCTATCTATCTGTCTTATCTATCTATCTATCTGTCTGTCTGTCTGTCTGTCTGTCTGTCTTTTCTATCTATCTCTGTCTGTTTGTCTATCTGTCTGTCTATGTATGTATTCTATCTATCTATCTGTCTGTCTGTCTGTCTGTCTGTCTGTCTGTCTGTCTGTCTATCTATATGTCTGTCTTTTCTTTCTATCTATCTGTCTTATCTATCTATCTATCTGTCTGTCTGTCTGTCTGTCTGTCTGTCTATCTATATGTCTGTCTTTTCTTTCTATCTATCTGTCTTATCTATCTATCTATCTGTCTGTCTGTCTGTCTGTCTGTCTGTCTCTTTGTCTGTCTATCTATCTATCTATCTATCTATCTATCTATCTATCTATCTATCTATCTATCTATCTATCTATCTATCTATCTATCTATCTATCTATCAGCTATGCTGATGACACATAACTCTACTTGTCTTTCCAGCCCAACGACACCACAGTGACTGCTCGAATCGCTGCCTGTCTGGCAGACATCTCAGCCTGGATGAAGGAACACCACATTCAACTCAACTCAGCCAAGACCGAACTCCTTGTCTTTCCAGCCAACCCTGCTGTTGAACACAACATCACCGTGCAGCTGGGTCCAACTACAGTTTCACCTTCCAAAGCGGTCAGAAATCTATGGGTAACCATTGATGATGAGCTAAATTTCACTGACCACATTTCAAAGACTGCAAGATCATGTAGATTTACACTCGACAATATCAGGAAGATAAGATCCTTCCTCTCTGTACATGCCACACAACTGCTCGTTCAGTCGCCTTGTCATAACTAGACTGGACTACTGTAACGCTCTCATTGCAGGCCTTCCTGCATGTGCTATTAGACCTCTCCAAATGATCCAGAATGCAGCAGCACTTCTGGTCTTTAATGAACCTAAGAGAGCACATGTTACACCACTTTTTGTCTCTCTCTGTCTATCTATCTATTCACTGTCTGTCTCTTTGTCTATCTATCTGTCTGTCTGTCTATCTGTCTGTCTATGTATGTATGTATGTATCCTATCTATCTATCTATCTATCTATCTATCTATCTATCTATCTATCTATCTATCTATCTATCTATCTATCTATCTATCTATCTGTCTATCTTTCTGTTTATCTATATGTCTATCTATATGTCTATCTATATGTCTGTCTTTTCTTTCTATCTATCTGTCTTATCTATCTGTCTGTCAGTCTGTCTTTGTGTCTGTCTGTCTTATCTATCTATCTGTCTGTCTATCTGTCTTTTCTATCTATCTCTGTCTGTTTGTCTATCTGTCTGTCTATGTATGTATTCTATCTGTCTGTCTGTCTGTCTGTCTGTCTGTCTGTCTGTCTGTCTGTCTGTCTATCTATATGTCTGTCTTTTCTTTCTATCTATCTGTCTTATCTATCTATCTATCTATCTATCTATCTATCTATCTATCTATCTATCTATCTATCATCTGATCGCGGCTGCATTTCTCTTCTAGTAGTTTTAGATCTAAGTGCTGCATTCGACACGATAGATCACGACATTCTCTTGAATAGGCTGGAGAATTATGTTGGAATTTGTGGAGTTGCATTAGCATGGTTTAGGTCATATTTAGCAGACCACTACCACTTTGTCTATGTAAATGAGGAATCGTCAAACCAAACAAAAGTTAAATATGGAGTGCCACAGGGATCAGTTTTAGGGCTTCTGCTTTTCTCCATGTATATGCTTCCCTGGGAGATATTATCAGGAATCGTGGAATATGTTTCCACTGCTATGCTGACGATACACAACTTTATATTTCTTCAAAACTTGATGAGATTTCACAATTCTCAAAATTAGCAGAGTGTATCAATTAAATAAAAGATTGGATGGCCAGAAATTTCCTTCTACTCAATTCTGACAAAACAGAGGTTCTAATTATTGGACCAAAAACCTCTAAAAATAAGCAGCTAAAATATAATTTGACTCTAGATGGATGTTCTGTTACATCATCTTCAACAGTGAAAAACTTAGGTGTTATGTTTGATACAATCTGTCCTTTGAAAATCAAATTACAGATGTTTGTAGCACAGCATTCTTCCGCCTCAGAAATAGTGCTAAATGAAGGCATATGCTCTCTGTTGCTGATGCCGAAAAACTAATTCATCAGCTCATGACCTAAAGACTAGATTATTGTAATGCATTACTGGGAGGATGTCCAGCAAGATCAATAAATAAACTTCAATTGGTTCAAAATGCATCAGCATTTTAAAATTCTGTTAACTACATACAAAGCTTTGAATGGTCTAGCTCCATGATACTTAAATGATCTTCTGTCACGCTATATTCCATCACGTTCATTACGATCGCAAAATTCTGGCCTGTTAATAGTTCCTAGAATATCAAAATCCACAAAAGGAGGTAGATCCTTTTCATATTTGGCTCCTAAACTATGGAATAGTCTCCCAAACACTGTTCGAGATGCAGACACACCCTCTCAGTTTAAGTCTAGACTAACGACTCATCTATTTAGCCAGACATACACCTAATTTATCCTCCAACCCACAATTAGGCTGCTTTAGTTGGGTCTCCCGGAACCAGAAACAGTGATCATGATCTCTAACTCTGCAATACATTTTATGGCATCTATGCTTACATCTTTTTATTTGTTTCCTTGTCTCAACCTCGGGACTCCTATCCTGAGGTCACCAGAACCGGCTGGATCCAGCACCATTCCTGCTTCGTGTTGGACTCCACTGCTTCATGTCGCTGAATGATGATGACTAAATGCAGCCGGTGCCAGCCAAACATCACTTCGGTCTATTATGATGGACTTCAGAGGATGAACTGATACCAACTCCAACCTGCATCACCTCGGTCTATTGATGGACTACGATCTTGAAATGGAATGCATAGACTAGCTATTGCCAACAAAAGCCTTCATCAGCCAATTAACAAGGACAATTGCATCTATGTGAACTTCTGCAATTAATCTAGATGGACTTCAAAGCCTGTGGTCATTAATCTTACAGTTCAAACACAATCAATGTTTAAACAATGACCCTTAACCCTTACTTAGTTTAATAATTTTAAACCATGATTTTAACTATACACAAGTAATATTTACATTATATTCATGATGTTAGCCAGAGGGAACTGGCCCCCACAGTAAGTCTGGTTTCTCCCAAGGTTATTTTTCTCCATTAATCCACATCTTATGGAGTTTTGTGTTCCTTGCCACAGTCAGCCTACAGCTTGCTCACTGGGGTTATTAATACAATTATTATTTAATTATTTTTAAACACGATTAAGAATCGTATTTTATCTAATTGCACAATGATGATTCATCGACATTACAGTTTTATCGTCTGTTAATGCTGATCTTCTGTAAAGCTGCTTTGAAGCGATGTGTGTTGTGAAAGGCTATACTGAATAAAATTGACTTGACTATCTGTCTGTCTGTCTCTCTGTCTATCTATCAGTCTGTCTGTCTGTCTGTCTGTGTCTGGTTTTGTGTGTCTCTATGTAACTAATTAACTAACTAACTAATAAAGCTTTTAAATAATGTTTAAACTTTTTTATCATTATTATTATTATTTCACAATATTTCTTTTACTTGTATGTGAGGAGTATTTTTGAGTCCAGTTAATTTGATCAAAGATATGTTTCCAAAAATGAAATAAATGAAAAACAAATAACAGAAGGATATTTTGTAGAAAACAAAATGTTTTGAAAATAAACTGCTTCAAATATTGCATAGGTTTAAATTTGTAAGTAGTAAAGTGTAATTCTCCATCAGTCCACTAGGGTTAGCCCCAGTCCGCTGGGGTTAGTTGGGGTTAAATCACTAGTTGACCCTAACCCCTAGCCCTCTGGGGTTAAAAAGTCTGTAGGTATAGAGGTAAAACGACTTCCACCCTCATTATGTCCACCCTCATTTGCATATCGAATCTGATTGGCTGGATTGTTTCACAGATAAATCTTTAGGACGGTCGGTCCGATTTTGCCAAGCTTGGTGTCATCGAATTCAGAATTCCGTCTGCATTCATGTGACGAGGAGAGATGAACAGAAGAAGAGAGCAATGGAAATGTAGCGCTGAAAAGGTAGAAGAGTCTTTTGCACGTAGGTTGTGAGTGGTTTAAAAATGTCACATGCACGCCTTTAAGATTTGCATGAATACGACTGTAATGGAGACGTGGTAATGAACGCATTTTTCACAAGAACGCTGAAATGTTTTTGTAGGAATTGTTGGGTGGGATAAACTCAATCCTTTATTATTATTATCATTTCATGAAACTTATCGGGGCATGCTTGTGAGGAGGAGATTATTGTGTTGCGAGCAGAGCAGACTTGAGTCCAGTAAATATAGCCTATTAAAGAAATTGTTCCAAAAACAAATGCATCAGAAAATAACCGAAGGACTTGAAAAACTTTTAAGAATAAAAACGGCATCGAATCTTGCCACGATAATGAGATGACACACTTGTTAGGGGCGTTTTGCCCTTTGAAATGAAATCTGCGAAATCCAATAAAGCCCATTCGCGGTTCACTCGCTGAGTCATCGATTACAATAACAACACATCAATTCAGATTTCCTTAAAGATAACTTTTTTTTTAATTTAATTTATTTTTATTAATAATCATGCCAAGGTCTTACATTAAATTGTGTCCAAAATTGCAGAACATGAACAGCCAAAAAATAATAATAAATAATAAAAATAATATAAGGTTGAACAATGAAAGCATTTTTTGACTTTTCAATGATTTTTTGTTTTTTATGCCCGTCAAAGACATAATATAGAAGTTACAGTCAACCAGAAAAAGTGACTTGACATTGCAACTCTCCACGTGTCCAACTTGCAGAGGTGGGACCAAGTCATTGTTTTCCAAGTCACAAGTAAGTCTCAAGTCATTGCATTAAAGTCCAGTGAAGTCCCAAGTCAAGGCAGTCAAGTCCCAAGTCAAGGCAGTCAAGTCCCAAGTCAAGGCAGTCAAGTCCCAAGTCAAGGCAGGCAAGTCCCAAGTCAAGTCCAAGTCAATTTACAAATCGTCAACTTTTAGCTTCAAGTCTTAAAGAAGTCATTAGTGCGCTTTGCCCAAATTAGTGTCAGAGTATTAATTACTATAGTAAATGTATACTAATTTTATCTAGAAGTTTCTAATTTAAAATCTAATTTTATCTTTCTTTTTTTTTATCGATATCTACCGTAAAGACCAAAGAGGGTAATAAAGATGATACATGGATCTTATCTTTGGACACACATTAAGGCAAACCAAACTTTTACTATAAACACGCTGTGAAAGGGCGCTGAGCGTGCTGAACTGGTGAGTGAAATCTGAAATATTACCAGGCAGTGGCTAAGGGCAGACATTTAAGTTGCATATACTGAGTTCTATACTGTAAAGTGCACGTAAACCGAGTAAATGATCGGATTTGTGATTTTTAGAACCACGACCAATATAATTAAATAAATATAGCTAAGCGCGTGACAGAGGACCAGCACGTCCGTAAAAGAATGAGTGTGTTTACATGCACATTTTAACCAGTTATGCTCAAAAAGCACCAACGTGTGTGGTCACAATAAATGGCGTTCCTTTATCGAGGTCATACAACAGGGTAATAAAACACCGGGAAGATTTTGTCCATTACACCAATTGCTATAAAGCGTTAAATGCTACCGACCGCAGTAAAAGTTTGCGGTTCAATATGCAGAACTTTGTTAGCCTGTAAATCAACTTACCTCTGTCTGTGGATTTTCAGATTCCTCACAAAATTGGACGTTGTCGACGAGGTGTCTGTAATTTTGTAACCACAGGTTCTACATGTCGTAATCCTTTTGTTGCCTTTAACGCTGTATTCAATATATCCCAATTATATCACCTTTGGTATAATTTTTGCTGTGTCCTAGTCCTTAAATGCGTGCCTGATCTTCAAACTTGGTCCAGCTTTCGTGGAAGCTGATTGGTTGAATATGGAGCGTTGAAATGCAGATTTGAAAATCAAATGAATCGTCTATTTGGGAAATTAATCGTTGATTTACTGCACATTTTTTAATTATACAACTCTTATCTTTGGTTTTAAAAAGTATAAGTATTTCCAAGTCAGGCGGCTGAAGTCCAAGTCAAGTTGCAATCATTGCTGTCAAAGTCTAAGTCGAGTCGCAAGTCTTTTTTAATTCTATCGAGTCGAGTCGCAAGTCATCAAATTAGTGACTCGAGTCGAGTCAAGTCCAAGTCAAGTCCAAGTCATGCGACTCGAGTCCACACCTCTGCCAACTTGATGAAGCCGGATAACCGTTGCATTTTAGAAATGAGTTCACAAGTGAAGGGATGATGAATTTTATTGTGACAAGAGGAGCTTTAAAAACAATATAATAACAATAAATAGCGATACGTTGAAATGGCTGAGGCTCCAGTGAGTTAAAATTGTAACTTTGTGGTTTTGCGACGGGTTTTCACACTTCAAAGCCTTTTTAAGACCAACTGAAGAAAACTCAAGGAATCGATTGAAGGGAACAATCCACCAGCGGGCTCTCGAATTGTAAGCGTCTAGGGGCGCACAAAGATTTACATTTGTAACGACCCTTCAAAGTTTAAAAATGCAACTTAAAGGCTTGAATCCCTCTGCTCCCAACCACCAGCACGTGGTAATAGCTTGGCCCCGCGGCTGAGCGTCAGTCCATACAATGTCAGTCTATAGAAAAATGTTTGTCTGTGGGTGGCTGCTGTTCTGAAGGTGCTGGCGGTGTGGGCCTGGGGGTTGCCGAGAAGACCAGCATTGGCCCCGTGACTCTGGGAGGTGCGGCTCGCGGAGATCTGAGGGCTTCGCTATAGCCCGCATTATATATGGTGCGTGCTGTAGCGGAATTTGACAGCGTGGTTGGTTTCCCGCTGGCGTCCGGTGGCGTCCGGGGACCGTGCTAGGAGCGCGTTTGGGGGCGTTGGAGTCGATCGGCGTAGGTTTGAGTGGAGTGTTTTCGGGGCCCGTGGCAGCCCTCGGTCAGGCCAGAGCAGGACAGAGGATAGAAACCACCGATGGCAAACACGCCATCTTCTTTAACTTTGGTTCCGTTGGTCCGATTTTTTTTTAAGCGTTGTATACGTGTTCTATATGTGATCCTCTAGCTGTCTGATTGGCTTTGTCCTCGATCGGTCTTAAGAGTTTTGATTTAGACTCAAATACAGACTTCTCCTACGGTCTAACTTGCTCTATATTGTGTAAATGTTGTGTCTTTTTGATCAGTGTGACTTGCATTTAGTTTGGAAATGTGTCATGTTCAGAAGTTGGTTAAGTTTACAGTTAAAGATGAATAAAGTGATGCAATCTTAATTTGCGTAAGCATGGTGCCTTGATGATACATTTGACTTTTATTAGCTTAGAAGTTGGTTATGTTAAGAAGTTAGGTTAGGTTATGGGATATAGGGATGAAAACCACCCATTTTGTGATGCACCGACAGGTAGCCATGCGGTCAGACACAGTCTGTGAGTGAGCTCGATCAGGTAAAGTGACTCCCTGACATGCTAGCGGCAGCTCTTTTGTGACCTCAGCGGTGCCAAGCAGAAATTGACATTTACATTTATGCATTTGGCAGGCGCTTTTATCCAAAGCGACTTACAGTGCACTTATTACAGGGACAATTCCCGGAGCAACTTGGATTAAGTGTCTTGCTCAAGGACACAATGGTAGTGGCTGTGGGGATCGAACCAGCAACCTTCTGATTACCAGTGATGTGCTTTAGTCCACTACACCACCACCACCACTCCATATTAAGCATGCCGCCTATATTAAGCATAAATGTAATAAAACGGTTCCACTGGGGCGGGACACACAAAAGTGTAATATGTTTCTCGTGGAAAGACCCCGATAAGCGTGTGCAAAGTTTGGGAACGATCGCTCGTTCAGTAGCCAACACGGCTGACCTAAAGCGTGCTCCTTTCACAGAGGCTTTATATTGGCCCGACCATATTAAGCATATTTATCACGGTAATAATAGGGGTTCCCCTGGAGCGGGACACACAAAAGTGTAATATGTTTCTCGTGGAAAGACCCCGATAGCGTGTGCAAAGTTTGGGAGCGATACGCTGGTTCAGTAGCCAACACGCCGACCTAAAACGTACTCCTTTCACAGAGGCTTTATATAGGCTCGACTATATTAAGCATATTTTGACTGTAATAAAACGGGTTCCCATGGGGCTGGGCACACAAAAGTGTAATATGTTTCTCGTGGGAAGACCCCGATTGTGTGTGCAAAGTTTGGGAGCGATCGCTCGTTCAGTAGCCAACGCTGGCCTTAAATGTAATCATTTAACAGAGGCTTAATAGAATCAGACTATATTAAGCATATTATTACTGTAATAAAATGTGTTCCCCTGGGCCTGGGCACACAAAAGTGTAATATGTTTCTCGTGGAAAGACCCCGATTGTGTGTGCAAAGTTTGGGAACGATCGCTCGTTCAGTAGCCAACACAGCTGACCTAAAGCGTACTCCTTGGCCCTTTATTGTTTCCCCCACTGGTATACAATGTGAGTCTATGGAAAAGTGCTCACAAATGATAAAGAGTTTTTACATCTGAGATGTACTGTTGCAGAAATGATTTTTAATGTCATTCTAAATTTTGCAAGCACAGTATTAAAGTGAATAATTCAGGTGGAATTATACAATAACACGAGAAAATTGTATTGATGGACTTATAAGGATAATAACAAGAAAACTATAATACTACTAATAATAACATTAATAATAGTAATAATTCATTTAATTTATGAAGTGCTTTTCTAGACACGGATGAGAGACCGCAAAGGCTGTCCATTTAACTGGCCATATAGATATTTATAAAATCTGCATGTTTAAAAACACGTGGACGCCCCTAAAGGTTCAGCATTGAAACTGTCTGTGATTCTCTGTTAAAATATCCACTTTTTAGCAGTTTTGCACAGTGCAGTTTTCAATATGTCCACTATTCAATTCAATACAATTCAAAGGGTCTTTATTGGCATGAATATAAACGATACAGTATTGCCAAAGCAGAGGCTGTGTAAAAAGAACTACACCTT